>NW_012101287.1:209891-212531 GCF_000951045.1 Mandrillus leucophaeus | reverse complement strand
GGTAGAGGTTGCAGTGAGCCGAGACTGTGCAACAGCTCTCCAGCCTGGGTGGCACAGCGAGACTCTGTCTCAAGAAAACAAACAAACAAACAAACAAATAAAACAAGAATAAAAATTTTCAAAGAAGCATGAGACCATCAGTGGCTTTGGTCATGTAGGAGTCTTGGGCATAAGCCATTTATCTCACATTATCTTCTGCTTCTGAACCAAAACACTCGGTCATAGGCAAACGTCCAAGTGATGAAGACAATGGTACCTGATATGGTTTGGCTGTGTCCTCACCCAGATTTCATGTTCAATTGTAATCCCCACATGTCAGGGGTGGGAGGTGATTGTATCATGGGGGCAGATTTCCCTCATCCTGTTCTCATGATAGTGAGTGAGTTCTCATGAGATCTGATGGTTTAAAAGTGTGGCACTTCCCACTCACTCTCTTTCTCCTGCTCTGCCATGGTAAGATATGCTTACTTCCCCTTTTGCCACTGTTGTAAGTTTCCTGAGGCCTCCCAGTCATGCTTCCTGTTAAGCTTGTGGAATTGTGAATTAATTAAACCTCTTTTCTTAAGAAATTACCCAGTCTTTGGTAGTTCTTTATAGCAGTGTGAAAATGGACTAATGCAGTATCCATACATTTATCTCCCTAGAATCAACAGTCCTTTACAGAAATTTTTTAGATATTTTCTTCTAAAAAACTCATTTTCTCAGTACCTCAGTCAGTACTCTTAAAGATGAGTGTTTTGGCCACAATAGACAGAAACTCCATCACAATTACCAAGAAATAGCTCTGAGCTCATTTTCTGTGTACTTAAGGTCGGAACTACATCAGAGCAAACACACGCTGCCTATTTGAATACACAACATAAAAGAAGGGCAATCCGTCATTCATTAAGTTCCCCTCAAACACACTTGCACCTGCAGACTTCCTGGAGGTTCTTTTTTTTCTCTTCCTTAGGGGGAGGGTCTTGAAGTACCAGGACTCTCAAGCACCTGGAGGCCAAACAACTGCAGATGTCTGCCTGAAGGCAAAGATTTGATCAGGTTTATGAAACCAGCATGGTATGCCCTAAAAAAACAATGATCTACAGAGATTATAAAGCTTGAAGTATTTTTAATCCTGGAGATATGCAAACTATATGCCTCCAAAAGATTTGGGAGATTCTGCAACAAAAATATAGAGTGATTTTCACATGCATGCTATCAAGAAGTAGAATTTTTGTTGACATTAAGGGTTTTGTGTGTGATAGCACATTAATTTTGTGTTGTGTGAATATAGTAAGAGAATCTATAATAATTGCAAATGTGTCTTCAGTAGAGAAGAAAAGAAGATTCTTTATGGCCACACGTTCAGAATCTGTATTATTATTAGTAGCCCAAATTTGGACTCTGAATTTTCCCCAGAATTTAAACTATCAGGTTTTCAAAATAAAAATATATCATTATTTACTTCAATAACATCTCTAAAAATGTCTTGGCTACCTAAAATATAGCAATATTTAGACTAAGTCAGAACTATTAAGTAAATTTCCTTTGGTTAATAAGTTGTTTTCCATTTAAAACAAAAGAGGAAAGCAAATCTGTTTTCTTAGAGTTAAAATCAGCCAAGATGTTTGTCTGAAAACCTGTTGGCTTTGCCTATCCCTAATTGTTCCTTTCTGATTCACATTAGAAGCCTATACTGTTGTTAACAAACCTGACCATTTTGCCAAATTACTACAGTTGCACTGCTCCAAGTTAGACTCTATGGTATTGTGTAAAAATTAAGCATTTAGCGGCTTAGTCACACGACATAATTGCAAAAGTTCTTAAGTCTAGGTCAACTTGAGCAAGTTTGTTCTTGATTTACATGCTACCTCCAAAACTATGTCAGGGTATTTATTTGCTTTCAGAATAGCTTGCATCTCTCTTTCAGAGGAGAGGTGAGGCCAACATAGGTTGTGATGATGGGTGATGGCCCACACACGTGCAACTATGAGAGCTGCTTTTTTGGATTTGAGTAACACCAATTTTAAATATTTAACCCTTGCAATCACTTATTGTTTACCAATACCATCTTCTCAGCTTTGTTCTAAATTATTTTCTTCATTTTTTTTAAGGCCAAGAGCCAGGAGGTCAAACCTTCTGCCTCTCTGACCAACTGCATGCAGGGAATTAGAGAGCAATGCCCCTTTTAAACACAGGTTTGAGCACAAGTGTAATTCTCAGACTTATCTGGATCCGAGGGTTATCCTCAAGAATCTCTTGACTCATACTATAAGATTCTCAGACATATTTGCTGGAAAAAAAAATCCAAACTCTGAGCAGCTATCACATAATCTCTTTCATCTGTTGAAGGCACGATGTTGTTCATAGTGGTAGGCAGACACAGCAGAAAACTGATCCATCATTATTTATGTTATTCACCTTCAGGAGAACTAAGGCATCTCACAATGGAACACTACTGATTTCTGAATGCTGCTTCAGACAGGGTCTTTTTTTTTTTTTTTAAATTTATTTTATTTTATTTTTATTTTTATTTTTTTGAGACGGAGTCTCGCTGTGTCACCCAGGCTGGAGTGCAGTGGCGCGATCTCGGCTCACTGCAAGCTCCGCCTCCCGGGTTCACGCCATTCTCCCGCCTCAGCCTCCGAGTAGCTGGGACTA
>NW_012101287.1:194678-209841 GCF_000951045.1 Mandrillus leucophaeus | reverse complement strand
GGAGTCTCGCTGTGTCACCCAGGCTGGAGTGCAGTGGCGCGATCTCGGCTCACTGCAAGCTCCGCCTCCCGGGTTCACGCCATTCTCCTGTCTCAGCCTCCGAGTAGCTGGGACTACAGGCGCCCGCCACCTCGCCCGGCTAGTTTTTTGTATTTTTAGTAGAGACGGGGTTTCACCATGTTAGCCAGGATGTTCTCGATCTCCTGACCTCGTGATCCACCCGCCTCTGCTGTCCATAGTGTTTTCAGTTAACTTCAGAGAATGAATACATATGTATCCAACCAGTAAAGCAACATATTCAGAAAGATTCCTATTTTTGTTAAAGGGTTTGCTATATTCTTTCAGATTTGTACATACACTTATAATAGGACCTGGAAACACAGGCAAAGATGTGAGTTGAGATGATTAAATAATGTTTTCAGCCTCTCTTTCTTCCTCTAGCTGGGTTGATCAGGTGCTCTGTGCGTTAGAGTAAGGCTGACATTCGCTCCTGCATTGTGCCTTGTGTTGGGCAGAACTGAGACTAGGGGGTGGGAAGCAGTAGGGATGAGCTGATTGGACCACTTTTAGGCCAGGTAAGAGAGAAATGTATTATCCAACTTTATCCCCACAGTTTCTTGTGCAGATGTGGCATATAACACACAGTTAATCATTATTGACTTCTATTGAATTGCTGAAATAGTAGGTTTGGGCAGGATATAATGCAAATGTTGAGTGATAAGAGTTTTAAAGTATTTATTTATTTTCAGTTCCCATTACTTGTTCTGCTAGAATAGCACTGTCCAATAGAAATATAATGTAAGCCATAAATGCAAGTCACATATATGCTTTTAAATTTTCTAGTAGTCAATCTTTACTTTTATTTCATCCCACAATCTCTCCAATCTTCTATTTTGAGGATTTTTTGGTGTTTTTAACTATTTATTATATTTTATTAATTATTTCGAATACACTTATTTTATAGTGTCATCTGATAGGATTACTTGTTGAAATTCTTAATCGTCTAATTCTGCTGACTTTTGCTTACAATGTTTCAGAAGTTGGGGATTGTGAGCTTCTTTTCAGCATACCTTTAGCTGTGGGAATCCTGTGAAGTTTCAGGGAGGATTTGATTTACTTCTACCAGTGACCCATTTTATTGTTAATTTCTTAGCTTTCAATGGTCTCACTTAAAAATAATGCAAATTGTCAGGCACGGTGGCTCACGCCTGTAATCCCAGCACTTTGGGAGGCCAAGGCGGGAGGATCACTTGAGGTCAGGAGTTTGAGACCAGCCTGGCCAACATAGTGGAACCCCATCTCCACCAAAATTACAAAATTTAGCTGGGCATGGTGGCGCGTGCCTGCAATCCCAGCTACTCAGGAACCTGAGGCAGGAGAATTGCTTGAACCCGGGAGGCAGAGGTTGCAGTGGGTGGAGATTGTGCCACCGTACTCCAGCCTGGGTGACAGAGCAAGACTCTGTCACACACACACACAAAAGCAAATTTAAAAATCTATTGTATGTCAGGGTAGATCCATGACTAAACATTTTCTTTACCCTGTATTCAGTGGTTTGCAGTAAATTAGTTTGTTAGGGTGGAGGCACTGTACTGATAAACTGTAAAAATATTGTGCATTGCTCTTTCTTTTTTTCTTTAAATAGGTTGGTTACTTAAGCATTCTGGATGATAACAGAAAATAAAATTTATAAAGATTAAAGTACTATAAATGTATTAATAAATAATTTCTAATAGTCATATTAAACAAAAAGAAAAAGTAGAATTAATGTTAATAATATAGTTTAACCCAATATGCCCCAAATATTATCATTTCAACATGGCCTTAACATAAAAAATGACTTAGGATATTTTACCTTTTTTTTTTCTTTTACTGTCTTAGAAATCCAGTATGTATCTTTCACATCTCAATTCAGACAAGCCATATGCCAAGCACTCAGCAGCCTTGCGTGGCTGATAGCTACAGCTGTGCATAGTACAGCTCTGGAGATTTCTGCCTCCATTCAGGACACTGCTGGGTACTCTATAATAACTGCTTCAGGGGATGGATGACAAACTGAGAGGACCAAGGCTTTTTTTTTTTTCTGGCTTTTGAGTTTCAAAATCCCAGGCCCTCTGTGGGGAAAGAAAGTCTCATTCGGAGGAAACAGACTTGGTAGAAACCTTATGATGGCTTCCTGTGGCATTTTCCACCCCACCCTGCCCCTAAATGAACACAACTAAGTACCTCCACTGATACATACAAGTGCACAAGTACACACGCAAGCAAAGATCCCCTAAACCAGGGAGTGGGGAGCATTTAAGGGGAAGCAGGAGGTGAACAAACAATGTGGTCCTGGAGAAAGAAGGGTTCATGCTTCTCTCTCTCTCTTTCTCTCTCTCTCTCTCTGTCTCTCCCTCTCTCAGGTTCAGAGTAGGGGACAACTGAAATCCAAGCTGACTTTGGATTTGAAGATTTGAGAGTGATGAAGGCCTGGGTCCCCTTTCTCAGGAAGAGCTTAAGGAGTGGGCAAGTAGAAGTCTCTGTGAAGCGTGTCCATGCCGATGGACTTGAAATGACCTCACAGAATTTCCACATGTCCTGGAGCCTTATAATTACTCCTATACACCCAGATGGCCTGTTGATCATCTCACTGGGTTTCCCTTTGTTTTGTAAGAGAAGCAAAAGGATCCTATGCACCAGAAGAGAGAGAAAAGTACAGATAAACACAGAGAGAGACAGACAGGCAGGCAAATGGACAGACGAAATACACAGACATGGAGAGCCTGTGGTAGACAGTGACCTATATTGACATGGGGTCAGAGACGAGATAGAAGCAAGACAGCTGAATACATGTCACCATGGATAGGTGACAACTTTAAGAGGACATCCCTCTCAGGCTCTGGCACCACATAAACTCTCCTGGAAATTATACACGACTCCAGGGAGAGGAAGGGTGGCAGGGATAAATTGACTGGGCTTAAGTAAGTTTCTTCTACCTGAAGCATGAGGACTTATATAATAAAATTTAAGTTCTGGCTGGATGCAGTGGCTCATACCTGTAATCCCAGCACTTGGGGAGCCTGAGGCAGGCGGATTGCTTGAGCTCAGGAGTTTGAGACCAGTTCGGGCAACATGGTGAAACCTTGTCTCTACAAAACGCAAAAGTTAGCTGGGCATGATTGTTCGTGCCTGTAGTCCCAGTTACTCAGGAGGTGGAGGTGGGAGGAGCACTTCAGCCTGGGAGGTCAAGGCTGCAGTGAGCTGAGATCTCACCACTGTACTCCAGCCTAGGTGACAGAGTGAGACCCTATCTTAAAAAAAAAAAAAAAATTAAGTTCAGTTATGGAAAAATAAAGGAAGTTACATCTCTTACACAGCTGATTTTGTGGACAGAGATTCCAACATCCAAAGAATATTTTGGGTTCCCAGTGACTTCAATGTCTATTTTTAATAGTACTTAGAAAATAGTCTTACTATCATCCTTAAATTTATTTTATTTAGGAAGGCACTAAAGTCACAGAAAGAATTCGAAAATATTTTCAATAGTACATTATAATTAATTATAATTAAATTCTTCCTAGATTTAGATAATCTAAAAATTGTAAGACACAAACTTCCTCATGTAGGCAAGGAATGGATGGAAACTGAAAAACAGATGATGCTGATTGTTGAGAAACACAGGGTCAGTGAATTTAAGAATTGCCTGTTTCTAGTAACCTAGAGAAGTCATAGTCACGAGCAGACACCATCTTTCTACATGGGATTAGTGTGCCCTGTTACTCTTGCTACCTTGCTTTTAGGAGTTATCAGAAAGGGAAGAGAGTAAAATCTAACCTGTATAAAGATGTGGACTCTGGTAGATTTCTTAAAAGGAAGGAACTAGAGATCATAGGGACTAAATTCAGGTGAAATAGGTTGGTGCCCTTTGCCAATCCAATAAGAAAAGATTCTGTCATTTGTCTAACCATTGTGGGTGGCTGGAAGTTATGGGGATAGAGAGAAATGCAGGTAAACTAAGTCTAGATTAAAGACAGAATATATTGAAGAACCAAAATTTGATGAGGTGAGACACAAACACGGAAGTTACTTAACTATTAGCCTCAAAAAGGTTTGCATCATACATATTTGACATCCTCTCCTCTTCTAAAACTGAGAGGAGAAATAATGAAAAGCTCACTGGTTGCAGAATCAAGATCTTTAACCCATCGCTTCTGGAAAAACCTCACTTCTAGTCATGCTAGGAGTCTGTCTGACCCAATTAGTCAAGAGAAAATAGATTCAAAACTTTCCCAGCAGCTCAGAGGAGTACAAGGGAATCAGCAGGGAGGTGATAAAATGAGAACATTCTCAGAAAACTTACCTCAAATGACATGACTTCTCTGCAAGTTAAATATATTGGAATTTTAAAAAAGAGCTAGAAAAAAAAAGAGAGACCCAATTACCAAGAAAAGAGTTGTCCCTAAATAATGGGGGTGTGCATTGCCTCCCAGGGCTACTTGCTCGTTTCTACCATCTCCCCAAGGGAAGTCATGTTCCCCCACTCCATAACAGCATCAGGGGCTTGTTAAAGCCTCCTTTTTCATTTTTCTTTAGATGAGATAAAGGAGAGAGAACGTAAATGTTCACTTGTGGGATGGGACAGAGGAGTGCAGAATAGTAGGCGGGCATTTTTACTTTCCTGTGGGAAATCTTTCAAGAATCTAGTTTTCATGATGACTGCTTGTGTGGGAATTGCAGATGCTCTTTGTTGTCTCTTGTTTCTTAAAAGGTGAAACAATAACTTCCCTCAGAGGTCTTTTAAGAGCTAGCAGAAAAAAGTTCGGGAGCTAGGATCAACACAAGCACAGAACATTCCAGAAGACATGACCATGTCAACATCTTCTCCTTGGAATCCAGTTGAGTTTTATATTAGCCGTAGCAGCAGTGGTATTAGTACTGGTAGCAGTAGTAATAAGTGAAATATTGAATATTTGTTAAGACTTTATTATGTGTCAGGCATTGTAGCAAGCACTTTAATTATATATTGACAAACTGTAGTTGTATGTGCAATTTATATCAATTATATATATAATTGTATATATAAGTGATGTTATAATTTTTGAATACAACGTGCAGTGATTAAATCAAGTTAATTAACCTTTCCATGACCTCAAATACTTGACTTTTTGTGATGAGATTTAGATTTACTCTTAGTGATATTGACATAAACAGTGCCCAATTATTAGTTATATTCACTGTACTGCACAACAGTTCTCAAAAAAATTGAAAGTATTCCTCCCAGCTAAAGGCTTTATACCCTTTGGTTATAATCTTCCATTCTCTCCACCCTCAGCATCTGGAAACTACCGTTCTATTCTCTGCTTGTGTGGGTGGATTATTTTAGATTCCACACATAAGTGAGAACAGGTGGTATTTGTCTGTCTTTGGCTTATTTCATTTAGAGTAATTGCGACAACATGGATGAAATTGTAGCAAGCATCTAACCTGGAGTTTCTAATTTAATTTTCATTATAACTATTATTTTCACTATTATTCCAGTTTTAGAGATAAAGAGACTGAGGCTTCAGGGGTTAAATGACATTGCCAAGGTCACATAGCAAGTGGCAGAGCCAGGGGTCAGGCCTTGAACTCTGTTGTCATTTATCCTAACATGCAATTTTATTTTAATACTGAGGGCTTACTACAGCCAGGACTGGATACGTAATTTTGCAAGGCATATTGCAAAATAAAAATGTGGAGTGCGGAATAGTAGGCGGGCATTTTTACTTTCCTGTGGGAAATCTTTCAAGAGATCTAGTTTTCTTGATTATTGCTTGTGTGGGAATTGCAGATGCTCTTTGTTGTCTCTTGTTTCTTAAAAGGTGGGGAAAAAATTATTAAGAAAGTCAAGATGGTGGCAGCGGAGCATTAAACCAAAGGTGGAGCCCCACATGGCTGGCAGTGTGGGTCACCTGCCCATGAAGCTGGCCCTAGCTACATAAGGGGCCATTTGTATCCTCGAACTTTTGGGGATACAAATGCCAATGATACATAGTTCATGTCTGTAAGGTCCTGCAGTCTAGTCAGGAAAACAGACTTATAAGGAGGATATTTCTGTGTGAAGTGGTAAGATAAGGCCACCAAAGTCAGAGACAGAGCAACTACTATCCAGCCTGGAGTTTCTTGAAATACTTAGTAATTCTGAATGGAATAACGGAATGATCTCTCTTAGTTAGTCCTTTTTTCTCCCCTACTCTTTTCTCTCTCTGCTTAAAAAAACACGACAAAGGAGACTGAGAGATGAGACAAACGCCAGCCTTACTCCTGATAAGCTGGTAGGAGAATGTGGCTTCAGATATGTGGCTAAATGGGCTTGCTCCTATCCCTGAATGAGACAGGTGGCTGCCTAGCCCCAAGTGCTATGGGACAGTTTGGAAACCTGCAGGCTACCAATGTAGGGGGACCTGCCCCACTTAGCTAATGCACAATGAAGAGCAGAACAGATCCTCTCTGTAGGCAGCAGATCCAACAGGAGAAGCCTGCAGCGTTTGGGAGCAGAAGTGTGGGTGAGCAGGGAAGCTGTTGGGAGTGGTGTCCAGTGAGGGTTCTCTATATGGAATCACAAGGAGGACAAAAAAAGGTCTCCCCTAGCAGGGCTTATGATTTTTATTTTAGGTAGATTGGCTCACATTTTAATCTGAGTACAGGACCTTCACATTCTGGCATTTTGCAAGATGACTGAGCAGGTTGAAAATGGCCTTTTAATAAATCCAGTGATCTTTCTTATAATTATATAATGATTTGTGAAGAACAAGAAGAGGGCCTATCATCAGTGTATCATTCTTTCATTTTTCCAGTCCCCAGGGAGTATGGAAAAATTTTCTTCTCTCTAGGTAGTTGAAAGCTTCTTATTTATGCTTCTAAAGGCAAAAGGTTCCATTTTAATGTTCTGGGTTAGATTAGAGAATAACAAGGTTTAGAGACTAGAGATGGGTTTGAATGTGGTAAGTGGATGAAGACATCAAAGGTTTCTTAGTAAGAGATGTTTATTATACCAGTAATTAGGAAACAAAAGTCTTTAAATACTAGACTCCATAGTGGGCTTTCTTTTTCCCTCTTTTAAAGTAGATGTTATTATAAAAATGTTTCATTTTTGTTTGTTTATGAATGGCGGGAGCAAATTCCAAGTATAGTTTCCCTGGTCTCTGTGTGCGTATCAAGGACAGTCTCTCTCAAAGTGTGATTCTTGGAACAACTGCACCAAAATCATCAAGAGGACTCGTTAAAAATGTACCAGTCCACCATGTAAATAGTAGAATCCACCCTACTAAACACACACACACACACACACACACATACACACACACACACACACACCCCTCCTTAGGTGAATCTTTCGGAAACTGAAGTTTCAGAAACCCAGAAATCAATTTTAAACAACCCATCTCTGACAATATTTAGTCATTTATGGTGGATGAGAAGTGGAGAATAGAGGTGATCATGATGTAAGAGGATGCATTCACCTTCAGCTGGGTGGCTGAAAGAGGTTTTGGACAGAGGAAGGAAAATAGACTTAAACAGAGGAAAGGAGGGAAGGATGTTTCAAGTGGGGAGAGGACAAGGGCCAGCAGAAAAGCTACTCATGAGTCCTCTTCAGGAGTCAGAAGATCTCTATTTTATTTGTGGTTGGGTGGGAAGTGGGGATGGTGAGTATTTCAGTTACTGATCCTTCCTGTCATTTTCTTATTCCTAACTTAGAATTGAAAACAATCACTGTCTTATGGGCCTGCAAAATAGTCACTCTCTTGGTCCTGCATAGATAGGATATCAATAAAGGAATGATGGATGTGGGTGCTGTCTTGGAAGGAAGAAATGATGGATGTAGGTGTTGTCCGGAAAGGAAGAAATGTTGGATGTAAATGTCTACAAAGAAAGAAATGATGAATGCAGATGCTGTCTGGAAAGGAAGAAATGATGGATGTAGATGCTGTCTAGGAAGAAAGAAATGATGGATGTAGATGTTGTCTTCCCAGAAGAAATGATGGATGTAGATGCTGTGTACAATGCAGATGTTGACTGAGTTCATGTAAGAAAGGGAGGTCAGGGTTTGTAATATTTATGACATACGACAGTCTCATGTCTTCAAGACATGACATTCAATGTCATGACAATGTCTTCAAGACATTATGACAGTCTCATGTCTTCAAGACCAAGGAAAATGAATGATTATATTTACCAGCCTTCTTTGAAGCCACCATTTTGGGTTTTCAATAGTTTCTAATTTTACTCTGGGTCTATACCCTAAGTCCATTCTCCCCATGGATCTCCCTCTTGGCCCTTTCATCCCCACCTTGAGAGCCCCTGCAGTTGGCAGTGCCTTTCCTTGGGACAGCAGAACCAAGTTTGAGGCCTGTTCTGGGATTTTGTTCAAAACTGGTCTTTATATCGGCAAGCTGAAGGTTGGCAAAATACACTTCTAAACCTACAGACCTGTTTTAGCAATACCTTTAAAAACTACATTTACAGTATTCCCTGACCCTCCCACGTTGTATTTTGCAGCTAGAGCTGAGCATTTTTTCTATTTATGTTTACAGCATCATTAAAAAGAGACAGGGGGAACCTACAATGAGAACTGTGTTTTTATTTTAATATTATCTTGAAATATAATACATTATAAAATTTGTACAGACTAAGGTGTTGTTTTATATATTTTTACACCAGATCATGAGCCCAGGTCTGAGCTCCAGTCTTAAGAGCTATGAATAGTCTTAGAAGAGCCACCTTTCCTTGACCAGGTGCAGGAACACTAAGGTGGCCATGGACATTTGGACATTGGAGCTGAATAGGGCACCTGCAGAAATGCCCATGGGGCATTACTTACTCTTGCTTACTCTGCATCCGCCTGCCCTGAACCCCCAATCCCAAGCAATTTCCTTTCTTCTCCTTTTCCCCTGCTTCTCTAGATGGAATTTATCTGCTCTATCCTGTCAGGGATATAAGAAGACAGTAGTATAGTAGACTGAAGGCATCTCCTTTGCTCCTGGTGTGACTCAGGAAACCCTAAAAGGAATCTAATATCTGGATCCACAATAGATTTTCCTATCAGTTGCCCTCATTTCAGTGGTCCCTAGAAACCACCTTATTCAGTTCTTTTTCCCAAGGCCTGCCTTACCTGCATTCTATTTGTCTCTTCAGTTCTAGAGATGTGTATATTTGGGGGATGGAGTGGAGAATGGGGTAAGGAAGGAAAAAAGGTCAGAGGACAGTGAGACATGAGCAGCATGCCTCTCAGTGCAGAGAAACCTGTATGTTGACATTTGACCCTTCCTGGTGAATCATTCTGGCTGCTGGGCTGCTGTGGTCAGCGGCGGTTCTGGCTTTAGGCAGATTTTTAATGTAAGAGAAGTTTGTTTGCGTATCTCCAACGTGGCTCCACCCTTCTTTCTCCAGAGTTCTCTGTATTCTGTGGTGTCTTTCGCTTTGGATAGGCCAAAAGATCCCACAGAACGACACAATGACATTTACCTTGGACTCGTAGTCTTCGTGTTTTCCCAACTTGAATGTTTCTCCTTGGTGGTAGCAACTGGATCCTACATTGTCCTATAACTCTCAGAACATATACCACAAACCTAAGCATAAAGTTTAGTAAGTGTTCAGTAAATATTTATTCCTAGAGATCAAAGGTTTTTTTTTTTTTTTCTAAAAAAAAACAACCCAAGGAATAAAATCTGTCATGGTGACATTTCAGTTACTTTGACATGAAGATGCAAGATACTTTGGAAAAGAACACTTTTTTTTTTTTTTTTTTTTTTTTTTTACACTTCCAGTCATATCTGTGGTGTTCTTATAGAGTGCAGTCTGCCAGAAGCTTCTCGGAACTATGTACAAGGATGTCTGCTGGGGCTATGAAAGCTCACGCCTCTTATTGCAATAGTAGTAGCTAATATGAAGCCTAAATATTAGGTGAAAAATATGGAGGGGCTTCAGGTCTTCTAAAGGTATCAGAATTTCTCCCTTCATATTTAAAATAAATACCTTTCCACCATTCAAAAATAAATAATTCTCTCAGAATCAGGAAGTTTATGAATATTTATATCCTTATCCATGTAGGCTTCTGAAAAGGAGCAGAAATGTGATTCCTGTTTAATAGATGTATACACGCCATTGTCTAGTTATGTCCATTAATGCTTCTTGGAAAAAATGTGGTCTTTCATAACTATTTTTATACCAGATTCTAAATATTTATTGAAGTGTCATAGTTTCTTAATCCTAATTAGTATAGTTGATTATTAGCAAATTTTTCCATTGTCAAGATATTATTTTTATTGCCAGCTAAAGTTACTATTTTCGTTTGCGTCACAAAACACTTAAGTGGTTTGGTAAAATATAAAAACATCCCAAAACTTCCCTTGAGATGTACTGGATACATATTGGAATGATTTTTATTCCTCTGAGTACAAGATGGAGAACTTGGCTGTTCTATTAATTCTTACGTCAGCAGATTTGTTGGACAAGGATAATTGCCATAACAGAAATTATTTTCCCCATTCTATAAGGGCGCAGTTTCTAGTTCAGAGTTCATTCCAGAGATACTTCTGCTTTACAAAATGCGTAGGAAATAGAGCCAGAGATCTTTGCAGATTCTAATGCAGTATAGTAGCTAAAGAAAATAGTGATAATTATTTTTTTCAATAATTTCTGCAGTCTTATTTGTCATTGTACGAGGAAATGTTAATTAAAAGCCAGAATGGTTGAATTTATTAAAGTTTCCTTGTAGGTGAACAATGTTAATTAAAAAATGGAAAATAATTTTCTAAATTTTTAGTTATTTTTCATGGTTTCTAGGTTAAACTTCTAATTATAAGTTCCTTATTTTGATTTATAGTTCTTCCTTGCAACTGGAATGTATTTCAATTAGAAAGAAAAAAGTAGGTCAAGTTAGTGAAACAAGAATCAACAATGCCCAATTCAAAGTCTTGAGTCCAGTTTATCCCTCTGTGCCTCTTATCCCTATCATCTTTGTCCAGGACTCAACGGCATCACTTTTGATTATCTATTTCTTTGATGCCCAGCCTGATACTGCATTGCACTTACTCCCCCTGCTCTAGTCTCTTTCCACTGTGTTTTCCTGAAACCCATTTCAATATGTACCAAGATGTAGAGATCTTTGTTTTTGCCTCTTAGCAATATCCTGTGAGGTGCTTACTTTGTTTTGTGGATGCCTTGGTGATCCCACTTAGAGGCTGGGCTTTCTGGGCCTATGGCTACATGGATGCCCAGAGAGAACTGGCACAGAGCTGAATTGATCTGAACAAGGAAAAAGACAGAATGTGTGTGAGGGCCTGCAAGGGAAGTGTCTCAAAAGAGAGAATGAGACTCAACAACTGGTGACCCAGTGAGTGACTTGGAAAGACTTATCTAATGAGGATCTTTGGAAAGAAATGCTGTGTACTGAGTCATGTAACATCCGTGCTCAGTCTTCTCAAATTCTTAAGCACATTTTATTTGTTTAGCTGATGCTCTGTGTAGTAGTTTTTCTTTGGGAGAGAAGAAAATGTGAATAAGTGCAGAATCTTGCTTCAAGTCTGGTGTGAGACATAGTGTCCCACCATGTCTCTCCTTTTGATCCCAGAAAAATTTTCCAAAAGAAAATCCACTGACTGTCTCTACTCACTCACTTCTAGTTTAGTTGATACATTCTCTCTGTCAATTTAATCCCTGCCTGTGGCTTAAACTACTACTTACAGGTGTAGATGATTCTCAAGGATGCCATCTAGTCCAGTCTGCTCTCCAGAACTTTGAGCTTGTGTATCCATTTCTACCTAGATGTTACAGAGTCCTGAACTTCATCTTGAAACTTCTAGGTTCATCATCAAAGTCAACATGTCAAATCTGCACTACTCATCTCCCTCTCCTCTCTCCTAAACCTACCCCTCTTTAGGCTTTCTCTATCTTAATGTTACTACTAGCTATTAAGCATTCTAAAGTAGACATCATATTAGACTCTTTCTTCAGTCATCCCACTCAGTCATCAAACCCTATTGAATTTACCCTCAATACCATAAGGTAGCCCCTCATAATTTCTCACTTAGAAAACTGCACAAAACATCACTCTATTTCTTAAAGATGATTTTGTGTTTGTATTCCTCACCAGTCTGTGAGTTCTCTGATAGTTAAGACTATCTTCTTCACCTCTTTCTTTAGTTCTGTCTCTCTAGAGACTAGTATTTAACGTAGTTGATCAGTTATCTACTGCTACATAACAAGCCACCCCAACACGTGGAGGCTACAAGCAATACTTCATTCGCTCATGATTTGCAGGGCTTGTCTGATGGCTAGTCTCTGCACTACATGGTATTGGCTGAGCTCACTCATGCATCTGTGGTCAGTTGGCACGCTGACTAGGGACTGGGCTGGTCTTATTTGGCCTCATGTACATGTCTGGCAGTTCCCGGGGCTGTTGGCTGGGGTGTCTTGGTTCTCTGCCACATGGCTTCTCAGCTTTAAGAGCGCTTGCTTGGGTTTCTTGGCATGGCAGTCCCCAGGCAGCAAGAAGACCAGAGCAGAAGCTGCAAGGTCTCTTGAGGTCTAGACTCCGAAGTTGTATGATATCACTTCCACTACATTTTAAAAGTCAAAGCAAGTGGCAGAGTCAGTCCAGATTCAATGGGTGGGGAAATAAACTCTACCACCTGACGGGAGGAACAGAAAAGTCATACTGCAAAGGAGTATGCACACAGGGAGGAATGATTCACTAGAGCCACACATTGTTTCTGGAACAGAGTTAAGCTTCATAAATGCCTATAGAATAGACTGAATGGATGGCTGGGTGGATGGAAGGATGGATGAGAGGCAGTATACCATGGTCGCTAGAACACTGGATTAGGAATTGTAGTCCTGAGGCTGATTATCACAAATCATTTGACCCTGGGCAAGCCACTGTACCTTTTACCCATGTTTTCTCACCTATTAAATAAAAGTAGAAGACTGGATGTATTTGTTTTATAGCTAAGGCTGTCCCTGAGCTACATTTTGTGATTCTATAGCTCTTAATCATATCATTATGTCACAGGTAACAAAAATTGCTTTCTTGACCTGACTTGATTCATCCATGGCTGCACATTGTTAAGGAAAAATCATGTTGGTGCTCATTTCATAGGAACATCCCAAATGGTGTTTCTATTGTTAGTCAGCCAGCTAGAATCAAGCACATGCCCATAACAGGCATTCTCTCCACTCAATTTTTTTTTTTTTTTTTTGTATCAATGGTTCCTTTGAAATGACTATCAAGACTTTTCTATTTAACACTACTACAAATGTAATTCCTGCCCTGTGATACAATGTAGAATATATGGGCTTCCTCTCTGTTTATCCCCCTTAATGGAGACAGTTTGGGAAATACTGTTGTGTACTTAGAAAAGATTAGGTTTGCTTAGGATTATACTTAACTTTGCAAAATATATTCTTTTAACTCTTTTCAACTTGGTCTCTGTTTGATATAAATAAAACCTTTCAGCCTGTGAGTTTGCAAAGGCTTAATTGCCAGGTATTAAGTAAGTTATTTCCTTTGCACACTGAAAATAATATTTAATCTTTCAAACCCCTGAAAGATCTTCAAATTATACAGTAAGATAGAGTTGAACTATACAAATATTGTTTGGGTTTTACTTTGCCAATCCCTTCTTTATTGTGAAATGGTACAAAATGCTGTTAGGTTTTCCAATTTTCTGTTCAATACCAATTTACACCATTCGTGGTAGGATGGATGGGGAGGATAGAAGGCAGGGTTGATAATGGCCATAGGTGTTCAAGGTCATTGTATCTGATTTAGTAGAAGCAGACAATTAGTCTTTTGATATCCTATCTGAACTAGTCTCTTCCTATGCTCTTTAAGGCTGGTTTTATTTAGATAGCATGTCTTTTTTAAAAGAGTCTACATGGAAAATGATGTTAATAAACCTTAAAAGAGAGCCAGATACAACTAGTTCTCATGTATTCTTACCTTGGTTAACTCCAAGGTCTGTGTTAAAATGAGCAATTTTGTTCTGTGAGTGGAATTGCTTATAAAATGAACAATTGAGTTATGTGACTCTTGCTTTTAGTAAATGACAAAACAGCTAAAAATACAAAGCATTACAATGGAGCAAGAAGGATTAAAGTACAGATCACATCCTGAAAGAAAAAGAGCTTGTGGGGGAGGAGGAGGGTGGTGGCATTGAAGGGAACGGAGAGGTGATGTCCCAGTGGAAGCAGATGATGCCACGTGGTTCAGCAGCCCATTAATACTAACAGCACATCCTGTGCTGAGGTAGTCAGTCACCGCTGGTACAAGTTTAAAATAAAAAGACATCATGGAGAAGTAATGCAGTAGAGTTTTCTGTAAGAGTGGGTGTTAGTTCTTCGGGGGAGAAGGGGAGATGAGGTTGGAAGTGTAAAGGAGTTAGCTTTCATTATTAGCATTCAGTTGGTTTTCTAGACATCTGATTTCTAGATGTCTAATTCCTAATACAGTGTTCTAGTGCTTAATTCCTTGAATAATGTCTTAGTATTATGTAGAGCTTACTTATTACATGGCAATATTTATTGTTATTTATTTGTAATCATCCTACTTACAAAAATGATTTTGAAGCACCTTAAAAAGCACAGATATAAATCCCTCAAACCACTGAAAGAAGAATAAAAGTAAGAACTAAGTATTAATAGAGATTGAGGTGGGGGAAAATAATTATATCAGAAACAAACAGCTAAGGAAAGTTATAGTAGCTCTGAACTTCTTAATGGTCAAGACAGAATGTTTTGATAACAAAATATTTTTCTTGGCCTCCAAATAATCTTAAGAGCAATTTTACATTTTTGAGATGAACATAAGTAATTTAACAATCACATGAAAGCAAATTGTGAGAAATGATTAAAGAAAATCTCATCCAACCACTCTAAGATAACCATTAACTTTAACTTTATTTGTGATTTTATTATTTTGGAGACTGCATGTTGCTTTGTTGCCCAGGCTGGAGTGCAGTGGTGCCATCTTGGCTCACTGCAGTCTCAACTTTCCTGGCTCAAGGGAATCCTCCTGCCTCAGCCTCCCAAGTAGCTGGGACCACAGGCATATGTCACAATGCCCAGAATTTAAAAATATATATATATATTTATCTCTGTAGATATTTATATAAGTATATCTAGTGTGTGTGTGTGTGTGTGT
>NW_012101287.1:177835-188813 GCF_000951045.1 Mandrillus leucophaeus | reverse complement strand
ATAGAATATTGCTGAACAGTGAGTGTTGCTGTCTGATTCTTGCTCTGGAAGCTTCGTCTCA
Organism: Mandrillus leucophaeus; assembly: GCF_000951045.1. Taxonomy (NCBI): domain Eukaryota; kingdom Metazoa; phylum Chordata; class Mammalia; order Primates; family Cercopithecidae; genus Mandrillus; species Mandrillus leucophaeus. The sequence continues at coordinate 188,752 of NW_012101287.1, read as the reverse complement.
GGGGTGTACGCAGCTGTGTGAGGTGTGAGGTGTTGGTCTGCACCTAGTGGGGATGTCTCCCAGGTAGGCTACTCTGGGGTCAGGGACCCACTTGAGCAGGCAATCTGTCCGTTCTCAGATCTCAACCTCCATGCTGGGAGAACCACTGCTCTCTTCAAAGCTGTCAGACAGTGACTTTTACATCTGCAGAGGTTTCTGCTGCTTTTTGTTTAGCTATGCTCTGTCCCCAGAGGTGGAGTCTACAGAGGCAGCAGGCCTCCTTGAGCTGCAGTGGGCTCCACCCAATTCGAGCTTCCTGGCAGCTTTGTTTACCTACTCAAGCCTCAGCAATGGCGGGCGCCCCTCCTCCAGCCTTGCTGTGGCCTTGCAGTTAGATCTCAGACTGCTGTGCTAGCAATGAGGGAGGCTCTGTGGGCATGGGCCCCGCTGGGCCAGGTGTGGGATATAATCTCCTGGTGTGCCGTTTGCTAAGACCCTTGGTAAAGCGCAGTATTAGGGTGGGAGTTACCCGATTTTCCAGGTGTTGTGTGTCTCAGTTTCCCTTGGCTAGGAAAAGGAATTCCCTTCCCCCTTGCACTTCCCAGGTGAGGCAATGCCTCGCCCTGCTTCAGCTCTCGCTGGTCGGGCTGCACCCGTGGACCAGCATCGACTGTCTGACACGCCCCAGTGAGATATACCTGGTACCTCAGTTGAAAATGCAGAAATCACTCTTCTTCTGTGTTGCTCATGCTGGGAGCTGGAGGCTGGAGCTCTTCCTAATCGGCCATCTTGGGTGACCCCCCACAACTTTTAAGTATATTAACTTGCAGTCTTTGTCCTATACAAACACATTTTAACATTAGATCAATCGTACTACATTTTGTATTCAACTTTTATTTTTCCATAATGGCTAAATATTCTTTAAGTTTTACTGGTGACTGCATGTTAAATTGTTTTTAGACTATGAAATAATCAGTCATGTTGTTATAATGTCCTTTAACCATTTCAGTTTTGTTGACCTTGTTTTTAACACTCTACTATTGTACAGAATGTTGCAATGAATGTCTCCATGTGCATAATTTTTTTCACTTCTGAGGAATTATTTCTTCATTTAGTCAATAAATACTTATGAAGAAATTCTTTGTGTGTGTCAGTCACATGTGATGGATTGGGGACACAGAAGTCAATATTTTCAAGGTACAGAGGAAAGGGACATAATGCTGTTTGTGCACGGAGATACCAAGAAAGGCTTTGATGAATGTGATTCTCATACAGCCCCAAATAATTTTTTTATAAAGTGCTTGTCAAATGTCCTTTCAGTTAGGTTTTATCAAATCATAATGTTGACATGGTAAAAGATTTACTCCTTCCTTCTATTGTCAAACTTATACCAATATTTGTGTTGTCATTAAATCTAAAGATATTTTAGAATGCTTAACGTTTACCTGCAAGTTGCTCTAATTTACTTAGGTTATATTTGAGGATAATGTAATACAGAAGCTATATAGAGTCTGTTAACGATCTTCATGCTTTCAATTACGTGGAATGACATGGCAGACAAAAGACAGACCTTGGAGTCCCATTTAAAAGATGTCTCTGCCACTAACTAAACTTGGATGAGTTACTTAATCTTACTAAGCTACAGTTTTCTCAGCAGCAAGACTAGAATAACAAGCAAGACTTTGCATGATTATTGAAAAAATTAAATTAGAGAATGAACAAAGCATGTAGAATATAATAGGTGTTTTGGGAATAACTATGACTGCTTATTTGCATATTGGGGTTCTCTGTTTAGATTTCAGGAGTTCTTTATACATATTAACTTTCTGTACTATTCAATGGAAATGACTGCTGCAACATGTTGCTCTCCTATTTTCAACTTACAGCATAATATCTTCATATTTTAATTTTTGAAACTGAGTTTCACTCTGTCACCCAGGTTGGAGTGCAGTGGCACAGTCACGGCTCCCTGTATCCTTGACCTCTACACCCAAATGATCCTCCCACTTTCCAAGTAGCTGGGACCACAGGCACATGCCACCACACCCAGCTAACTTTTAAATTTCTTGTAGAGATGGGGTCTCCCTATGTTGACCAAGCTAATTTTATATTTTAAAAGCTCCATACATTTGTTTTTATTTTCCTGATGTTTTAAAGCTGGATCAGTTATTGTTCCTCTACAATTCTGTTAAACATTAGCATTTTTGATTGTTTTTCTACTGTAAGATAATAGAATTCTTTAAATCATCTGAGATCTATTTGGGTGTATAGAAACTTAATGTTTGAATCACAAATATCAGTTGCAATTTTATATGTTTCTACAATAAAAGCTACTGCCTCAATAAATGCGAGTGTTTTCTTTTCGGTACCCAAGGCCACAGATTTCCCAAGTAAGACACAATAGATCTGCAACTTGTTGAGATAGATGAAACCACACACCTGACGTTAAATCCATGAAATCATAAAGGCTGAGATAATATTTACAAAATTAGTCATGTTGACAAACAGTAAGCTCTGTTCATTGTGTATTTACTTGTCATAGACCACTAAAGGAAAAAGTTAATATTTCTTAGAACTGTCTCTATTGTAGTCTGAATCTAAAACTTCAAATAAAAATTCAGGACAATTGCAAAGCCTAACTTATATGATCTGGAAATTTAAATTGTGTTTTTTTGGACATGATTTTGAATTAATATCTTATTTATATTTAAGAGCTGAAAGATAAAGGAAGAGTAACTCAATTAAAAATTTGTGTTTCTAACAGGAGAAAACGCTTTTGCAATCTAGCCTTATTTATTTACATAGCCTCATCTCCCATAGCTTTGAACTTTGTATTAGAAGTTCTCAAATTTGAAGAGCTTTTTCTACCTCACATGCCTTTGCACATGATAGTCTGCTTAGTTGTCTTATAATGGACTTCCAATTTTTAGAGGTCTGATCAGCTTCTTATTCTTCTAGACCCAACATAAACACAAAAACTTCTCTAAAGCCTTCAGGCATTAATGCCTGACTCTCCCTTGGTCACCTGGGTAATTATATACTTTCTCTGTTGCATGAAGTTCATTGCATGTGCCTGGTAGGAGGTATTCATTGATTTTAGAGCAAGGACTCTTAAATTAGACATGGGCTTCAGTCCTAGCTCTTCCATTTATTAACAATGCAACCTTGAATAAGTCAAGCAACCTCTTTATGTCTCAGTTTTCTTACCTGTAAGATGGGGATGACAATAATATCTCATAGCATTGTGAGAAATAAATGAAATGATGCATGTTAAACATCTAGTCCAGTTTCTGACACATAATAAAGACGTTGTGGATGCTGGTTACTCTTTGTTTCTATAACTATTACCTCATTAGTTATCTATTGCTGCAGAACAAATTACCCCAAAACTTTGTGGCTTAAAACAACTAACATTTATTTTCTTAGTTTCTGGGGATCAGAAACCTGGATACAGATTATTTGGGTGCCTGTGTGTATTAGTCTGTTCTTGCATTGCTATAAAGAAATATCTGAGAGTGGGTAATTTATAAGAAGATAGATTTAATTGGTTCATGGTTCCATAGGCTATACAAAAAGTCTAACACTGGCATCTACTTCTGGGGAGGCCTCTGAAAGCTTACAATCATGGCAGAAGGCAAAGCTGGAGCTTGCACGTCACATGGGGAAAGCAGGAGCAAGAGAGTGGGAGGGGAGCTGCCGCGCACTTTTAAATGACCAGATCTCATGAGAACACACTCACTATCATGAGGACAGCACCAAGGGGATGGTGCTAAATCATTCATGATAAATCTGCCCCCATGATCCAATCACTTCCCACCAGGCCCCACCTCCAACACTGGGGATTACATTTCAACATGAGGTTTGGGTGGGGACACACATCCAAACTCTATCACTGTGGTTCAGGGTTTCTCACAAGGCTTCAGTTAAGATATTCGCCAGGGCTGCAGTCATCTTAGAGCTCAACTGGGGAGGATACACTTCCAAGCTCACTCAAGTGACTGTTGGCAGACATCAGGCACTTGCTGCTGTTGACTGGAGACATCATTTCCTTGCCACATGGGCCCCTCTGTAGGGCAGCTCACACCATGGCAGCTCACTTCCCTCAGAACAAGCCAGTGGGAGAGTGAGAGGGGATGCCAAAGTCAGAAGCCACAGATTTTTATTTTTTTGTCATCTAATCTCGGAAATGACAGCTCATCATTTTCGACTTATTCTGTTCATTAGAAGTGAGTCACTAGGTCCAGCTCATGCTCAAGACCAGGATATTACACAAAGGCATGAACACCAGGAGGTGGAGATCACTGTGGGGGGTGTGTGTAGGGGAGTGCATGTTAGAGGCCACCTGGGAAAAATGGGGCTGTAGCTTGTTTACTAATTTTTGTGTTTTTATATTTTCAATGCTTGACATAGTATCTGGCTCAACACAATCTTACCCCTAAGGCTAAGATTTTCTTCATTCTGGGAAATATGAGAGATTCCTCATTGTTAATTGCCCACATAGCGTTGATTTTGTTGTTCTATTTTAAGGGAACAGCAATTACCAAGGCAAGACATCATGAAAGGTGGAAGAGTGTTGCCCACAGCCTGTCCCACCCTTTGGGACAGGTGGGATGGACTGCCGGATAGCATGTAAGAAGAAGACTAAAACAAATGGGGGAAATTTACACACATCATTTATTTATCTAAAATGTTCTCCTTGTCATGGTCTATTCCCTCTTTAAATTGTGGAAAGAAAAGCCCTAGCATAAGCTTTGTATTCCTTTTAAAAATTATTACATGGTACTGCATTTAAAAGAAAAGGAGAAATTAGATTATAATTAACCAGTTAAGAGTTACCTTTTCTGATATAGCATGTGGTTGTAACCATGGTTTAAGTTGATCAACCACCTACCAGCTGGCTAAATAAATTCCTGATATGCCAGGCATCTGGGATGAACTTCCTTCAGGGAAGCCTTTAGTTCATGGCTCATAAGAATGAATCTTGTTTTGTATGATGTCATTGAGTGTGGAGGTATGCTGATGGAAAGATGGTACTTAGCAACCAACTACTTATTTTCTTTAGTCTTCCTACAGGGTAACCACTAAGTCTCTCTGCAGGCCACTTAGAAAATAGCTGTGTGCCTCCTTCCATTCTCACAAATTAAAATTTTCCCTGTTGTTATTTTGAACATCTTCCATGTTGATGCTTAGAAGTCATTAAAGCAGCCCCAATAGCTATTTTTAAATCTTTAACTGCTGATAAGTGAAATTGAGAATATTTTCTTTCACAATCCTTTTTTTTTTTTTTTTTTTTTTGAGACAGGGTCTTACTCTGTTGCCCAGCCTGGAGTGCAGTGGTGCAATCACGGCTCACTGCAGCCTCAATCTTCTAGGCTCAGGTGATCCTCTTACCTCCGTCTCCTGAGTAGCTGGGACTGCTGGCACACACCAACATGTCAGGCTAATTTGTGTATTTTTGTAGAGATGGGGTTTTGCTATATTGCCCAGGCTGGTCTTGAACTCCTGGCCTCAAATGATCCTCACACCTCGGTCTCCCAAAGTGCCAGGATTAGAGGCAAGAACCACCATGCCTGGCCTTTTTCACAATCTTAGGCATAAGCATGGTAGACCATAGACCCCAAGTAAGTGGAAGCTACTGTAATAATATTATTACAGTGGTTTCCTCAAAATGACCCTGTGAGGTGATTGTTTCACCCTGCTCATGCTCAGGCCCTGTTATTTCTGCATTTATGTGGACAGAGAATCCAGGAGGAATAAGCAGTGGTGGGCATATGAACACCCCTCACTGGAAGGACCACCTTGTCTAGGGTGAAGACCTTTTTTGACTGTCCATGATTCTGTTTTTTCCTCTTCTCCTCAATACGTAGGCTGCCATCATTCTTCTAGACTAGCCAACTAGTTCGCAGAACTTCTTCCCATCCGCCTTGCCCTATAATTCGAGAGCTCATCCTATGGCCTGACTTGAGACGTGAGGCTGCCAAGACTCTTCCTTTCTCTTCCTTTCTCTTTGGAGTCATGGAGCACCTATTTCCGCTCACCCATCCATCCATTCATTTGTTCATTCTTTTAAAGAATATAAGATAGGGTTCCTGGGTTCAAAGAGCTTGCAGTCTAGGGGGAGGTGCGGTGGTTCACACCTGTAATTCCAGCACTTTGGGAGGCTGAGGCAGGTGGATCACTTGAGGCCAGGTGTTCAAGACCAGCCTGGCCAACATGGCAAAGCCTCCTCTCTACTATTAAGAAAAAATACAGAAATTAGCCAGGCATGGTGGTGCATGCCTGTAATCCCAGCTACTTGGGAGGCTGAGGCACGAGAATCACTTGAACCTAGGAGACAGAGGCTGCATGAGCTGAGATTGCACCACTGCCCTCTGACAGAGGCTGCATGAGCTGAGATTGCACCACTGCCCTCCAGCCTGGGTGACAGAGCCAGACCCTGTCAAAAAAAAATGTTGGGTGCAGTAAGATCTGAGCACACATGGCCCTGACAGAGTGGCAAAGCAGAGGCAGCGTGAGGGGAGCTGCTGTCCAAAAGTTTTGGAGGGAGAAGAATGAGAAAAGCCTTCGGGACCATATGATGGGGAGGACTCTGACAGGTGGTGATGGCGAGGAGAACATTCCAGAGCATGGAGAAAAGTGCAAAGATATGCAGGAAGAAGCTGTGAATGAAGACAGTGAGGAGTCCGGTTCGCCTGGAACGCAGTGTGTGGTGGGAAGAGCGCTGAGTGTGGGGTGTGGAGACTGGGTTTCCGTTCCACCACCTTCCCAATAAAAAACAAGACAGTGCCAGACTGGCACTGAACAGATGACTTAGCCTTTCTAAGTCTCAGCTTCCTCGCCTGAAAAGGGAGGTCTTCTACTCACACAACTGTTGTGACAGTTAAATGAGACCAATGAGTGTACTGTGGCTAGATCATTTTTGAAATATTAACAGATGCCCACCTCCCTTCTCCATCTGACCTCCACAATTTCCACTTCTCTCTTCCTACTCTTGGCCCATTCTCCTGGCCACAGGGCAAGAATGTGGCAGAGCACAAAGGAGAGAAAAAAGGGAGTCTCTCTCTCTCTGTTTTGAAAATCCCACAGCCTTAGGGGAATGGCAAGGACTCTGGAATTATCTAAATTGTTGAGAGTTCGATGAATATTAGGATTCTCCAGATTGTCACCTGGATTGACCCCGGAAAGATGGGGGGTAGGGTGGCGGTATTGAGGCAGTGGTCCTAGACAGCAGGCCCCGCACAGCCTCTTTGACAGGTGAGTTCTAAAACCCACCTTCTCTAAAGGACATGTGCCTGGACCCCCATCCCCAGAGGCCACACAGCTTTAGAAAGGAAATGGCTTTGCCGTGAGCCTTGGCAAACAAGGCCATAGAGAGCCTCACTGAGAATCCCACACTCTACCCTAGCCAGAAAACCACAGAATGATTCCCCTTCTCCAAAGGGTGGCACCGGAAGTGGCCAAGTGAGCGGGAGGATCCATGCCTGAGGGCCCACAGATGACTCGGCAAAGACGGACGCATGGAGAACCAGACACATCCCAGACTCCACACCAGCTTGACATTGTTGAACCCTCTGATCTTCTCTTGGAACCCTCGGATCTTCTATTGCAACTCTTGAGAAAAAGGATTCAGACTGAACGAATAATCAAATTTCTGCAGCTTCCAAGAAATAGGAACTCTAAGTAGAAATGCGGTTGCTAACAGGAAAAAATACTCAAGGAAACATTTTTCTTGCACATCAGACTTGTGAACCGAGATGTATATCCACTATGGTACTTTAAAAAGTTAAAACTTAACTTTTAAAAAGTTAACATTGATGTGCAATGTGAAGAACTAAAATCGAAACAAAGCTGGAAAGCTAGGGGCAGATGGGGTGTGCACTGCCCTGGAATAGCATCCTACCAGGGCTCTGAAATGGAGACTGGCTGTCAGGATTCTTTAATTCCCTATTCTCAGCCTCAGAACAGTAAAACTGCGGCACAGCTGTTCTGCCTGTAAAGGGCAGCTATGTAGGGCAGTTTTCCCAGAAGCTTTCTGTGCTCCCAAATCAGCTCCATAAAAAAGTAAGTGTTCTAAATATCAGGCACGTCGATACTGACAACCACAGCAAATTCAACGCCAAACGTTTTTATCATTGCGGCAGATGGTGGCCTGTTTGTGAAACGGCACTTCACAGAGCAAGGGTGCCCTACCACACTTGAAATAGCAGGGACCACTTATCATCCTCAAAATCAGAGGAAGCATCAAGTTCTCAGAAAACCTTCGGGGCAACTTAACTGTTTCTCAGCAGCAGCTGCCTGGGTGAAGACCTCATTCCATATCTGGTGCTGTCTTCCCTTCTTTAGCTGAGCACTGTTCATTGATTCAATTAATTAATATTTACTGAACACACTCTCTGGGTTGAACACCGTGATAGGAGCTGGTGAAACAGCCAGGAACTTAAATAATTATTCCAGGAACTTAAATAACTATTATAATATATTAGTAACAATAAACCTATAAGATAAGAAATTATTCATCTCCTCATTTTACAGATAAAGGAATTGAGACTTAGTAGAAGGTCAGATCAGCTTGGATGGGCAGACCAGAATTCAGATTATGCTGGATCTGAAGTGCATGCTCCTAACCACCACATTCCAGGGTCCAGTGAGGAATGAGGATGAGCAGGTTGGGATTCCAAGACAGAGTGAGGGAAACTATGCTTAGGTGCCAAGCCAGAAGCTGAGAGGGCCCTTACCTGCCACAGAGGGGCAAGGCCGCTTCCTAGAGGAAGTCACATTGAACAGAAGAATCATCAAACTAAGTGTGTGAGTCAGAGGATTTGTTCTGGGTCTCGGGTCATGGAAGTTAGTCTACTCTCTTCATGAAATCTACATTCAGTGCTTATGTTTTTCTCATATTTTTCTTCTGTGGAACAAGAATTGTTGCTTTTTATTGAGGGTGGATTTTTTTTTTAATACCTGTCTTCTTACCCTGCAAATATAAAGATAGAACATTCTTGTTCACTGACTGTGGATACTGCCTTAGGGGTGAGGCGGTGGGTGGGGCCAACACGGTCAGGGCCAGCGGTCATGCAGGCAGTGCTCTGGCCTCTGTCCAGCCCCCAGTTAGTGCTAGAACCTCTGGCCCTAGAACAAGACTCCGAGCAGACATCTGCAGCCTCTGAAAGTGCCATGAGATGTGTCTGTACGAGGCCACCCTGCCTCACCCATGGCCAGCATGTGACCTCACTAAGAGTCTGTGGGGACTGGAGCCACAGTGAAGGAGGGAGCGTGCTGGAGAAGGCAGTGCGAGGCAGCAAATGACCATCATTACTGATTTGCCTCCAACAGGAAAGAAAAGGAGAGTCTCTGTTTAGAAGTAAAATTAGACACGGAGAACCAACGCACTGTCCTATTCTCAGCTCTTGAAGATGTCCAGAAACTCCTTTCAGCACTGCTGCTGCTACCTACCGTCTTGTCTTCTGTAATCAAATCTGGTTTTCCCACAGGCATCAGGCTTAAAGATAACTAAGAACAGTTATTTAATTATGCTTTCCACATTGTATAGTTACAAATGTTTCAATATGTTCCAGAAATTACTATATGTGTTTATTTTTAAAGTATATTGATAAAGTATAGGTTTAAATATACAGTGCCTCTGCTAGTTTGAAGACAGTATATTGTACAATATCATTTTCCCTTTTTGATTGCAAATATGTACTATTTCACCTAACAGGGACTGAATGCATTTGGGAAAGAAGATAGTTTGGGAATCTCACCATTTGTGATGTCTCTTCAGAAAGTATTAGAAATGAAAGTATTGTATCCAGTCTTAAATCGAATTTTAGTAACACAGCAATTCAGGAAAGAATGGCACGTATGTGTAAAGGCAGTTGTGATTTTTCTATGAGTCTGTGTCTTGGGGTATATTCGATCTGTAATTCAGTGATATGCACCAAACTGGCAGATGTTTTCTTCTTTGTAGCTACTGATGAAAGAAGGAGTCCCTGTTGTACTCTAGGAGCCCACAGAGTCGTTTAATACTCAGGGAGAAATGGGGCCACCCTCTGGGCTTTTGCGGCTTGCTTATGATGTTTTAAAAAGCCCCACCTGGAACAAAACAGGCAACATTTGTGTAATTGTAAACAGATTCTTAGACCCTTTATAACTGAGATAATCTGTACAAGGAAAGAGGCTCTCTTTATTCTGTTAATGGAATCAGGACCTTGTTCACTTCTGCTCTAACTGTCCATCAGGACTGTGGAGTGTGCATCCGTGTGTCCTGCAGAGCGAATGCTCATAAAGCAATACCCCACGAATTAGCAAAGCCTTTGCTACCCAGAGGCAGGGCACAGGGAGCTCAGCACTGAAATCTGTTACTGATATCTGTACAGGTAGGTTAGACAGGGCACCCTGAGGGATGCCCAAGTGTGGGAGAGAGGACTTTTGAAGTGGGCTTTGGGAAGGCAGGTTCCTGACCTTCTGCCCTTTACAAATTTCACAGGCTTGGTCTAGTCCCATAACTTTCAGGAGCAGGTTTCCTGGTCTATAAAACACATTGGAGCAGGGTTTTTACACTGAGGTGAGTGTAGTGTCAACTTTGGTGACTGTGAACACGGACCCGGATCCAGCTTGTGTAAGCTCAGGTCTGGCAGTATTACTTCACAGCTTTGTGACCTTCGGCAAATCACTTAGCCCAGCACTGCAGTTTTGGTTAAATAGGTTTAAAGCCTATCGCATAGATTGTTGTGAGGACTAAATGAGTTAATATTTAGGGCCTGACATCCAATAAATGCTACACAAAGAAGTGTTCCTGTTGGTGGGAGTGTGAATTAGTTCAACCATTGTGGAAGACAATGTGGCAATTCCTCAAAGACCTGGAGGCAGAAATACCATGTGACCCAGCAATCCCATTACTGGGTATGTACCCAAAGGAATAGAAATTATTCTTTTATAAAG
>NW_012101287.1:153040-175643 GCF_000951045.1 Mandrillus leucophaeus | reverse complement strand
TACAGGTACACGCCACCACGCCTGGCTAATTTTTTTATTTTTAGTAGAGACAGGGGTTTTACCATATTGGCCAGGATGGTCTAAATCCCCTGACCACGTGATTTGTCCGCCTCAGCCTCCCAAAGTGCTGAGATTACAGGCGTGAGCCACCGTGCCTGGCCTGGTGTTCTTATAAGCCTCTTGGATTCTGAGCTTATAAAGGGAACTGCTAAAATATCAGCAACAAACTATCACTCACGACTACTTCATGTGAATCAATTTCCTCAGTATTATGAAACCAAAATGAATTAAAAAATTAGCTGGATACTGAGGCTTATATAAGAATGCTACCATCACTCTCAATATTATTCTTTTTTTGTGGTTATTAAAACGGCCTTATTTTTTCATTGAGTTAATAATAAATGAGTATTATGAATTGTATTTACAAAATATAATTACACTGACAAAACAGAGCTTTTGTGTAGTCTGTAGCTGGGTGACTGACCTATCTGTTTTACCAGTGACTGTCCCAATTCTTGCCTTAAAGTCCTTCATTATAAAACCCCTCTGTTGTTCTGGTCAAACTGGGATGTCCAGTCACCCTGTCTATGTATTAGAGCGCTGTGTAAGATTTAGTTTGAAAAAAGGATTTTGCGGCTAACATTGTCTTAAAAGCACTGAGATAGATGGTCTGTGTGGTGAGCAAATAATTTGTTCAAACCAGGACACCCTGGAGAGTGAAGGGGCGTGAACTAGGTGAGAAGCATACACCCTATCTCTAAGGTTCCTCCAAATTCTGAAAGGCTAGAATGCTCTTTGATTGCAAGGTAAGTAAAAACGTTTCAGTAGAAATCATTCTGGATATTTCACACCATTTGTGCTACAGGATCACTGATCTGAGCATAAATTCACATTTTTAATTTGATAATAAATATAGAAGAGGTACAAGATGAGTCAGAAAAGAATATTTGTGAATACCTGGTTAGACCTGGGAACTGGTTGGTTAAAAAGATGAATCCTTAATGTCAAATGACTTTCTCGTGATTCACTTCATTTCTCGTGGAAGCTAAATGAAAAGGAAAAATGTTAATTGATGGTTGTAGTAAGTCAGGCTCCAGTTGACTAAGGCTTTCTTTTGTCTAAACCCATCTCCAGGGTGAATAAATAGAACTACTCCATGAAAGAACAAAATTGATGCGGTCTGTTACCTCTGGATCATCTCAAGGAACAATACTTTCAAAGCCTAGCAACTTGCAAACTTCCTGTCTGAGAAGGATTGGTGGTAGGGGGACGCTTGGGAACGTAACACCCCTGCCCCACACACCCCACACCAGCTGCTTAGAAGACAGGAAGCAGGATCCAGGTCTCCAGGAAATGTGCTTTAAGGGATCTTTTCCACACACCTTTGGGTCTTTCAGCAACCTGTGCTAACCTGCTTTATTTTAGTGACTATTACTAACTTTTTAAGCTCTAAATCAGCAAACTCTCTCCCCTACTTTTTTTTTTCCCTGAGGACACTCAAAGATCATCCATCCCACTTTAGTTAAAGTAGAAATAGTGGTATGGTCACTGTGGGTCTGGTGGTGTCAGTTTAAAGCAAATGAGATACCCTTGATGATTCTGGCAAGATATGGTCTTGCACTGTCGGTGTCTCCCCCATATACGATGAAGGTACTTTTTAGGTGGTAAAGGAATGTCCTTGCCCAGTAGTAGTTAGGAGTAAATACTCTACGTTTTATACTTTTTCTTTGCATGTTGAATATCACACATGGTATAAATGATGAAACCGATCACTGCATTATTCCCAGGCCTTTTCCTTAGTGCGTCTCTGCTGTTAGCATTTGCATGGATCTGCGTCATCACTCTGATTCATCCTACTGAATACTCTATCGTTTCTGCTCCCTTTTCCCCATCCTCCAACATCCTACTCAGGGCTGTTTCAGGTGATTCTGAGACCCATTGTATCTTCTACAGATGAAGCACTTTCCTGAAGTTCCTGGAGTATAGTCTTCTGATCAGTGGATGTAAGCAATGTACATGAAGTTTATATGCAGATTTAAGTCTATGGATTTAAATGATGGAGAGCATCCTTCTTCTTTTTTTTTTTAAATGGTTAGTAATTGGGCTTTTAGTAGGACCATGATGAAAACAGGGAGGGGGCTTGTTTGAAATAGTTGCATGTAAACACACACTAGAACTTTCAAGTTACTTAAGGTCACATTGCTGACTGAACAGATCACAGATACTAAAAACCACTCCTGTTTACTGAGTGACCATGTTCTACACAATTTATATTTATTACTCATTTTATCCTCAGAGCCACTCTATGAGGTAGGTATATTTATTGCTCCCACAGAATTTCGGGACCTTATGCAAGTTCTCCCAACTGGCCAGTTGCAAAGCTACAACAGTGAACTGCTCTAGTTTGCTTGAGGGTTCTCAAAAACTAAACTCCCAGAGTTAAGACTGGCTAAGTCCTTGGCAAACTGGGATGAGTTGGTCTCTCTCTAGGTAGGACCAGGCTCTGAGTTCAGGAAGTCAGGCTTCAGAGGGTACACTGCTAATGATTGTGTTATATTGCCTGTCATGGATGTCTTCAACAGTAAGTCACAGTTTGCAATGGGCATGCCTCAACTTTTTTCTGAAGTAAATATTCAAGAGCTTGAATAAGTCATTAATATTAGGGTAGGCTTGGGAGCATCCTCACGGACAAGGCTTCCCTGCTTCCCTTTTTAGTTGTATAAGCCTGAGCATGTAAGGTGTTCTTATGTAAGTCAACTCAAAATTATTATTTCCCCTCTTCAGGTTGTAATTTCTTGAATCCCTTCTCTTGTTTTTCCTACTTGCAAACCCCAATTTCTGAAGCTTAGTGTTTCCAAGCACCACTTTATCCCCACCTAAGGAGAGAGCTTTTCTAAAGTTGCTCTGTGCCATAGAGCTCTGCTGTATCAGGTGGAGCATTCTGGCTATCTGTGACTTTAATCTTCTGGTTTACATGATTAAGAGTACAGAAAATTTACAGGATTTCTTTTAAATTCCTAAAAGAGAGGGCCAACAGGCTTTCTTTCTTCTCCAAGAGCAGAAAGAATTTCTGATCTCAGTTGGAGCTAATGATTTTCCCAAGGAGGACTCTTGCACAGTCCTCCTTAAAGACCCAAGCTTTACTTGAAAATCTCCCGTGATGGGATTCTTGGGAGACCACAAGGCAAACCTTTACTTGCAGAAAGGAGTAATCATGTCAAAGTTCTTCCTTAGACTGTGTTATGCTAAGATGTGTCCCTCTGCAACCTCATCAATTCACTCTCCTACTTTCTGAAGAAAACTTCTTTTCTTTCAGATAGACGAAGGCCGCTTATGTGTTCCCCTTTAACTTTTTCTTCTCTAGACTAAAGATCCTAGTTCCTTTACTTATTCCTCTACGTCAGTGGTTTTCACATATTTTTAAAAAATTAAATCTTAGGTTGAAATGACAGGAGGAAACCAGTGTTTAACAAGGTAAAATATTTCCTTACGATCAAGTCAATTGAGCATAGTCATGGGACGATACATTAAGAACAAAAACACTGACACAAAGGCTTATAGATAATTACTGCAAATTTGCATCAACATCCAGTTATTGTTTGTATTGAGGAAATCTTGAGTTGCAAATAGTATTAGTTTTTTTAAAAGCAGCTTCCCTTGCACTCTTAAGGTTCTCTTTAATTAAACTGATATAAACGTTTGAAAGAGGACTACTAGGACATTTTTGTTTGAAAATTTAACTGCTAATAATACATATCAACTGCTTGCTTTTCTTATGCTACATACATAAATCATACAGGGAGCTTACAATATGTGCCAAAGCTGTCTTTAACATGATGTCACCATGACTCAGCATGTCATGGTAGTCTCTTCTTTTTATATAACAGATTATTATATGTAAGGGCATGCACTGAACACACACGCCAGAGCCTTATTTGACATTTATTTGAGTGTGGCATACGTCTACTCGACAATCTGAAAGAGAATGCCCATAACTTTATGTAAGCAGATAGACATGCAGGACTGCATTTGTGTGTGGGTGTTTATAATTCTAAGTTATTTTTATTCTCTTCTTTGTTACTGTCTACATTATCAGAATGTTTCTTAATAAGCATGTTACATATTAACTTTACTCCCAGAAATTATATATATTTAATTTTAATTATCAGTATATGCATGTCTTAATACTCTAACGATAAAAAAAAATTATTGCTGGGTGTTGTGGCTTATACCTGTAATCCCAGCACTTTGGGAGGCCGAGGCGGGCAGATCACTTGACGTCAGGAGTTCAAGATCAGCCTGGCCAACGTAGTGAAACTGCATCTCTACTAAAATACAAAAATTAGCCGGGCATGGTGGCATGCACCTATAATCCCAACTACTAGGGAGGCTGAGGCAGGAGACTCACTTGAACTGAAGCAGAGGTTGAAGTGAGCCAAGATTATGCCACTGCACTCCAGTCTGGGCGACAGAGTGAGACCCTGTCTCAAACCAAGAACAAAATTGTCAAACAAGAGATTACAGAGAAAATCACCAATATAACTAAGAGAAGAGATTGTGGGAATGTATCTCCCTACTGCTTTTCCAGGTTTTCTTATAAAGATATGTGATTTATGTTGATAATCCATTAATCTTTAATGGGATAAAGTTAGAGAATTACTGCCAAACATAGACATTTTAGGCAGGATGCTATTTTTAAAAATACTATTACAAAACTGCAGTAGTTCTGATGTTACATACATAGTGATGTTAGGAGAAGTAATTTTCTGAGAGCTACACAATGATCATATAACAGGGCAGTGCAAGTAAGTGAAATGAAAGCCTGCAATGGACTGAATTTTGATACTTAATATATCTGAATGTTTACATATATTTTTAAAACATTTAAAATATAGCTTAGAGTAAGATTTAAATTAAGGCATTTGTAGAACTACAAAATATCACTACATAACGTAATTTGAAAACCTATGATCTATTAATCTAGTATAAAATATCTATTCTGCAGATTTTGTTCAACATCTGCAGAACAAATAACCTAAATTGCATTTTATACCTCTTGGGATTATTTTAGGTTATGGAGCATGTTGATTTGCTAGGGCTGCCGTAACAAAGTACCATAGTCTGAGGGGCTTATGCCACAGCAGTTTATTGTCTCAGATGTCAGAGGTGAGAAGTCAGAGATCAAGGTATCATCAGGGCTGGTTTCATCTGAGGCTGCTCTCCTTGGCTTGCAGATCGTTGTCTTCTCCCTGTGTCTTCATGTGGTCTTCCCTCTGTACATGTGGCCGTGTCTAGACTTCCTCTTCATGTAAGAGCACCAATCATATTGAATTAGGGCCCATCTTAATGACCTCATTTTAAATTAATTACCTCTTTAAAGACCCTATTTCGAAATGTGGTCTCATTATGAAGTACGCTGGGTTAGGACTTCAACACATGAATTTTGGAAGAAGACAATTCAGCTCATAACATGGAATTTCATAATTTTCTATATCCTTGTTAAAGAAACATCTTCCTTTTATAGAAAGAAATATCTCAATCTTTAGTTATATATTTATGTGTAGATACATTTATAGAAATAAATGTATTTATGTGTCACATATTCTGCACTCATATTAAATTGTTAAATATCTTCAAAGAATCATTTGGCATTTTAAGAAAAAAAAATGTTTTGGGGGGTTCTGGAATGACTTTACCTTTGGCTATTTGCAATTATCACATGGACTTGTGTAAACTATCCAGTATCAAGTTAAAAGAAAATCAGATCAATGGTTAGAAAAATCAAAACAGATGCTCATTAGATTCGTCGAAGTCAGAATTAACTCCACCTTTCAAATTTTGTGGGAATTGTGTTTAACATCTGCAGAACAAAGCAAATATATTTAATTCACCACAGCCTCTAGTTTATAGTTCAAATTTGGCCTCTCTGATCTATTATATTTGTGCTAAAAAGCTAAGGAAGTAAGTTATAAAAACAGAGAAACTAGAAATATTAATTTTTCTCGTCCAAGATAATCATCCTCCTTAGGTTACATTTTGTGTAACTCAGGGAAGTTTTTGGTTTTAAAGTGGAATACTGTTCATTCTCAACTTACAAACCATCTGTGTTCCAAAAATTCATTTGGAAGTCAGTTATTAAGCTCTCTCAAGAAATTTTCCCATAGAAATCGTGTTATTTATAATGATTACACTCCTAGGCCAGCCCGTAAAACCCAATGTAACTCCCACCACACAAAACATGGTATCCATAATACAGTGCTATGAAACCTCCTTACCGAATACAACACTGTCTTGCTGGAAAAAGAAATAACACATGAGAATAATACATATTTTAAAATCTATCAGTGTGCTTTTCTTGTTTGTATTTCTCTCTGTTTTGCCAGAGACATTCATTTGTATTAGGGAGGTTTAGGATTATTACCGCAAGAATGCGGAGTCTGTATCCAGTGTTTGACAAGTGGGACAGAATTTTTGAGAGCACAGCAAGACAATAGTCTTGAAATCTAGAATTTATCTAGAGAGGAAATGTTTTTAAATTTCCTAAACACGCATGACATAGCTACATATCTACATGGAGTTTGACTTTGAAGGTACTATCAGCCAGGGCTGGATAGAACTCAAGAGCCTCATGGAAGAGGCCACAGGAAAGTGGGTGGGAGCCTCCCCATTCAGCCCTGATGGGTGTGGAGGGAAGGAGAGACAACTTGGAAAAGCAAGTCTTGAATGTTAACGATCAAGGATGCATTTAGAGAGATGCAAGGAAAGGTCAAAATAAGAGAAGCGGCTTCATTTCACTGTCCATTTTGAACTCTGGCACGGAGACATCACACGCGGAGGGAGCTTGCTGCAAGGAGACACAGCCTGGCTGCTCATTGATCATGCCCACTGAGCAGAGTACAGACCGCAGGCTCGTCTGCCGTCGTCCCTCAGTGGACTCCAGCGTGACGGTTTCAGGGACTTGACCAGACGTTCTGCAATGGGCAGCAGTAAAAACCAACAGAATAAACACACATGCAAGACTCCTAAAAGGCAAACGTTACGGTCACTGGACAAACGTGTGCTTTTCATTTCTCTTCATTTCGGTCTACCCCCAGCGGTGTGGGAGGGAGCTCATTAAAAGTATTAGACTAGTTATATGAAATAGAAGGGCTTTATTTTCTTTGTGAATCATTGTACACTTCCTAAATCAAAAAATCTTTTTATCATTTTAAAAGCACCGACTATGTGCACCTATTAAATGTTTAACCTCAGTCTTTAAAGGAGTCCTATGAGATTACACCTTTATCACTAAGGAAATTGAAACAATTGTGCCCAAAGTTACATCGTTTCTGAAAGAAAAAGTTGGGATTTGAATCAACATTAGCCATGCTATGAAACAGGCTCTGGGCTGAGCACAGTGGCTCACGCCTGTAATCCAGCACTTTGGGAGGCGGAGGCGGGCGGATCACTTGAGGTCAGGAGTTCGAGACCAGCCTGACCAACATGACAAAACCCATCTCTATTAAAAATACAGAAATTAGCTGGGTGTGGTGGCATGTGCCTGTAATCCCAGCTACCTGGAGGCTGAGGCAGGAGAATCCTTTGAGCCCGACAGGTGGAGATTGCAGTGAGCCAAGATCAGGCCATTGCACTTCAATTATAGTTTGAAGTATCTGGAGCTTATGTCCCCTTATCTCATTCTTTTCTGGACTGAGGAAACAGGTTGGCCCCGAGTGGTGGCTCTCAGGGCCTGGGGCTGGGAGTGGATGAAGGTCATCCCTAAGGTTGAATGAAGCCTTAGGGACCAAGGCCTCTGGCTGGTCTAATTTACCAATGATGTTTTTCAGTTTTAGGCTACTTCATAGATACAGTAATTATTTCTTCAGGAATTCACTTATCTACTTATCAGCACCTAACAAGGGCGGCTCTCTTCTGTTATTCCCCACATTCCTAAAGTCTTTTTCCTTAATTCCACTTTTTCAATGTGACAGCTTTACAAATGGTATTAAATGACACATCATAATTTGATGCATCTTCCTGGAGATTCAATTTTCCTCAATGATAATGGAATCATTTTTCACATTCAAATAATTCACATATATAATAAGAAGACAAAAAGCAAACCTGGTGTGAAATTTTAAGGTCTAATACAAGACTGCTAATGAGAGCTGCTTTGGGCCATACCCCTAGACTTCCGGGGTAGGCGCTTCATGAACTCTGCTGTTTACGGTAGTGTATTTTGTTGGAACACTTACAGAGCCAAAGTGCTAAAGTAAGTATTGAGGGGCTTTTCCGCTAAGAATAGTAGATAAGCCAGACTTTCCCCCATAACTAGGGCAGGGATTTACCCCAGGAAACAAAAATATAGAGGGAGGGAGGCAAAAAAAATTGAACAACGATTTTAAAAGCTTAGCACTTAGTCACCAGGAATAATTAGCTAAAATAGGAAGCTACCAGATGGCTTAGCCTTGTTATTAAAATCCATCTGTGAGCCACATTACGAATTGGGGAGCTGATTGGAGGAAGATTTGTCCTCATGTCAGCTGCCCTGTTTCAGCTCCAGAATTGCCAGCAAAGACTTTGCTCCTCGGTCCCTCTGGGTAGCAGATGCCATGCTTTCTCTCCCTCTCCCATCCTCTCAACCTGGTTTGCTTTTGAAAAGGTTTGTAAACTTTGTTTAGCTTCTCCCTACAAACCTTTGTTTGACTTTGTATATACAAAGGAAGAAAGCCGTTCACCTACCACATACGTGATAACTTTTCTTGATTATTTCTGGATGGACGTGGAAAATGATCTGGGTAAGATACAGCTGAGGGAAGGGAATATGTAAAATGCAAGTGCTGGTGATACTACTTTAGCAAGTAGGGGTGGTGGGAGGGTAACAAGAACAAGGTGGCATTGTATGGGTTTACTTGCTCTTTCCATTCCATTCCCTTTGGCATTCTGTCACCTCAAGATGGAAATGAATGGTCAATAGATCATCTCTCAGCTTGGCAGCAGTATTGGGACCATTGTGTGAAGTGACACATGGTAGGATTGCTTGTGACTATAAACACGACTGAGTTCTCCTTTAACCCTTATAGGGCCTTGTCTTGTCTGTTTTCTGCTGCTGTAACACAATACCACAGACTGCTATTTATAAAGAACTGAAGTTAATTTCGTTCACAGTTCTCTGAAGGCTAGAAGGCCTCAGAGCACAGCACCAGCATCTGGTGGGGGTCGCCCCATGGCAGAAGGCAGGAAACAGACGCAAGTGTGAGGGCAGAACTTACTGTTGTATCAAGAGTTCACTCCCACAGTAATTAATCCATTCCCATGATAATGGCCTTAATCCATTTATAAGGGCGGAGCCCTCATGACCTAATCACCTCTTAGAAGTCTAGCCTCTCAAGACTGTTGCATTGGGGATTAAAATGTCAGCACATGGACTTTTGGGGGTACATTCAAACAGTAGCAGGCCTGAAACTTGAATGTGAAGATTAAAACGATTTCACAGTAGCATGTGTTACAATATGCATATATGTGTTGCTGATTAACACATGAAAGTCAAAACACCCCAAACTATTAGAGATACACTTAATTTAATAGCTCTTAATTATTCCCAGAGCTAGGTGTCACACTGGTGTTTAATACACATATGTTTCTGTCTTAAGAGTTCTCCTTTTCTTCCCCTGACACCAAGAATGTCAGAAGATTATGAAACCTATCACTCCATGGGTTCTATAATGACTCGATAAAATGAAAACACATATAAAGTACTTTGCAGAGTCCCTGGCACGTGGTGAGAGCTCAGTGAATCTTATTTGGCACTAGAGTAAATGCTCAATGAACCATAATTATTGTTGTTCTAATTATGTGGTCATTAGAATCTTCCTATGTTCATCAAATACCTGGAATTCTTAGATATCACCAAGTGTTGAAATAATGACAAATATTTTTTTCTAGTCCTTGCAAACTCTCTGCCCCTTTTTACATGACATGATGCTTCTAGATGCTTTGGCTACAAATCGGTGGTTATATTAAAGGTATAACTACTTAATGAACCCAACAACGTGAGAGGTGCAATGTAAAGTAATGTAGTGCTCTATAACTTAATCAAGTCAATTTCTGCAAGATTTTATCTTAAAGGTTTGGTAATAGAAAAAGAAGACATGAATTCCAAAGGGGAGAAAAACAAAAGCTCAAAAGTACGTGTTAATTTATTATTGTCGTAGAATAAACTTGGAAGTTGTGACTGAGTTGTCAGACAAAACCATACAAGATATCAAAATTTCAGCTGTATATTATTTTACTACCCATAGGACCTATGTAGACATGACAGGATAAAAATGAAACAGGAATACAGAACTGAGTCAGGTTCAAAGCATTTTGGAGTTGGAAGCCAATCAAGTGCCCAGGTCCATCAAGTGACCAGTCTGGGTAAGAGTTTCAGGCTTCCATGAGATAAATAGAGATGAAGACCATTTTGGGTATGAGACTAGGAGGGACATGAAACCGATACTTCTTTTAAGTTATGGGGTTCCTGTTATAGACTACATATTGGGTTCAATGTGTTTCCCCAGAGTTGTTAACACAAATTCAGGCAGTATCCCAGGCTAAAGCTCTGGTGGAGAAATAACTTCATTTAGCTAAGAAAGTTTTCCAGTGGGTAGACTTAGCACTAATTATAGATGTTTAAGAAAATCAAACATATAGCTTTAGTATTTTTATAATAAAGAATCTGATATATCTATTATTTTATTTCATAATGTTTAAGAACACTTTTACTTATTGTCATAGATCAGCCTTATCATTGCATAAGTAATTTAGACTTGTGCTTGTAACTTAACTCTTAGCAAGTTTATTGAGTATTGGACGAGTTTAAAAAGCATAAACTACATCATATTTATAGGTTTACTTTACTAGAATAATAAAGTCTTTAAAGTACTTAGAAAAAATTGTTGTCAAAATAGTAGTACTTAAAAAATACTAGTTCTTAAAAAAAACAAATACTGTATTTAAATAAGAAAGGAATACTGTATTAATGCAGTTAAAATGATTTGTGTTTTAAAAGTTTATAAATAGAACAAAATATTATTCTAAACAATTTTCAAAGAAATTATTATAAAAAATTTTGCTTGTAAATAAAATAAGATTTTGAAGGTGAACTCAAAAGCCTAAGGTTTTTAAATTTGTAACTTCAATGAATTGAACGTTATTTCTTTTCAACTTACGTAAACTTACGAGTAAACTTTTCTGCCCAGCAAAACACTTGAGGGCTCAAAAAAAGTCATGTTAACATAACTATGTTTATTGGAAAGCAGGAAAATTGTTTTTGCTGGAATGGAGAAGATATTTAGGTAAAACACACACACACACACACACACACACACACACACACACACGAACTACAACATCAGGACAGGTAAATGGTAGCTTCAGACCAAGCTGCTTCTCACACAGGTATAAGAGAACATATTGTGGCTAATCCCCTCATATACTAAACAAATTTAAACAACAAATTGAACTTTATTTATTTATTTTTTAAAATTTTACTTTAAGTTCTGGGATACATGTGCTGAATGTGCAGGTTTGTTACATAGGTATACATGTGCCATGGTGGTTTGTTTCATCTATCAACTTGTCATCTAGGTTTTAAGCCCTGCATGCATTAGGTATTTGTCCTAATGTTCTCCCTCCCCTTTCCCCCCACCCCTCGACAGGCCCCGGTGTGTGATGTTCCCCTCCCTGTGTCCATGTGTTCTCACTGTTCAACTCCCACTTATGAGTGAGAACATGCAGTGTTTGGTATTCTGTTCCTGTGTTAGTTTGCTGAGGATGATGGTTTCCAGCTTTATCCATGTCCCTGCAAAAGACATGATCTCATTCTTTTTTGTGGCTGCGTAGTATTCCATGGTGTATATGTACCACATTTTCTTTATCCAGTCTATCACTGATGGGTATTTGGGTTGGTTCCAAGTCGTATATACCCAGTAATGGGGATTGCTGGATCAAATGGCATTTCTGGTTCTAGATCCTTGAGGAATCACCACACTGTCTTCCCACTCCCACCAACACTCTAAAAGCGTTCCTATTTCTCCACATCCTTTCCAGCATCTGTTGTTTCCAGACAGCAAATTGTACTTAAAATCTTAATGATTATCAAAATGATGGTAATGTCATAATTTGGGAGAATTAAACATTGCTGATGGCAAATTTTAACTGGTAAATCTTTTCTATAATAATATGACAAAGCATTTCAAGAACCATAAAATATTCCTACTTTATTTATCTTACCAAAATCGCACTTACTGGCATTTATCCTAAGGAAATGATATAAAGAAAAGAAAATTAGTTTTATATTTGTCTTTAATCCATCTTGAGTTTACTTTTGTCTATGGTGTAAGGGAGGGGTCCAGTTTCAATCTTCTGCATATGGTTAGCTAGTTATTCCAGCACCATTTATTGAAGAGGGAGTCCTTTCTCCATTGCTTGTTTTTGTCAACATTGTCAAAGATCATGTGGTTGTAAGTGCATAGCATTATTTCTGGGTTCTCTATTCTATTCCATTGGTCAATGTATCTGTTTTGGTACCACTACCATGCTGTTTGGTTACTGTAGTCCTGTAGTATAGTTTGCAGTCAGGTAACAAGGGGACTCCATCTTTGTTCTTTTTGCTTAGCATTGCCTTGGCTGTTGAAGCCCTTTTTTTGTTTCCATATGCATTTTAAAATAGTTTTTTTCTAATTCTGTGGAGAATGCCACTGGTAGTTTGATAGGAATAGCATTGAATTTATAAATTGCTTTGGGCAGTATGGCCATTTTAACAATATGAGTTCTTCCTATCCATAAGCATGGAATGTTTTTCCATTTGTTGTGTCATCTCTGATTTCTTTGAGTAGTGTTTTGTAATTCTTGTTGTAGAGGTCATTTACTTCACTGGTTAGCTGTATTTCTAGGTAATTTATTATTTTGCAGCTACTGTGAATGGAATTGCATTCTCCATTTGATTTTCTGCTTGGATGTTGTTGCCGTATAGAAATGCTAGTGATTTTTGTGCATTGATTTTGTATCCTGAAACTTTGCTGAAGTTGTTTATCAGACCAAGGAGGTTTTTGGGAGAGACTATGGAATCTGTATCTATATCATAGATATAGAATCGTGTCATCTGCAAACAGGGATAGTTTGGCTTCCTCTCTTCCTATTTGAATGCCTTTTATTTATTTCTCTTGTCTGATTGCTCCGGACAGGACTTCCAGTACTATGTTGAATAAGTGTGGGGAGAGAGGGCATTCCTATCTTTTTCTGGTTTTCAAGGGGAATGTTTCCAGCTTTTGCCCATTCGGTATGATGTTGCTGTGGGTTTGTCATTGACGGCTCTTATTTTGCAATACGTTCCTTCAATGACTAGTTTGTTGAAGGTTTTTAATGTGAAGCGATGCTGACTTTTATCAAAAGACTTTTCTGCATCTATTGAGATGATCATGTGGTTATTGTTTTTAATTCTGTTTATGTGATTAATCACATTTACTGATTTGCATATGTTTAATCAACCTTGCATTCCAGGGATGATACCTACTTGATCATCATGGATTAGCTTTTTGATGTACTGCTGGATTCAGTTCGCTAGTATTTTGTTGAGGATTGTTGCATCTATGTTTATCAAGGATACTGGCTTGAAGTTTTCTTTTTTTTTGTTGTGTCTCTGCCAGGTTTTGGTATCAGGATGATGCTGGCCTCATCGAATGAATTAGGGAGGAGTCCCTCCCCCTCAATTTTTTGGAATGGTTTCAGTATTAGTACCAACTCTTCATTACACATCTGGTAGAATTGGCGGTGAATTTGTCTGGTCTTGGACTTTTTTTGTGGTAGGCTTTTTACTACTGATTCAGTTTTGGATCTCATTATTAGTCTGTTCAGGGATTCAATTTCTTCCTGGTTCAGTCTTGGAAGATTGTATGTGTCTGGGAATTTATCCATTTCTTCTAGGTTTTCTAGCTTGCGTGCATAGAGCTGAAGATATTTGCAAACTATGCATCTGACAAAGGTCTAATATCTATAATCTATAAGGAACTTAAAAAAATTTACAAGAAAAAAATCTTACTAAAAAGTGGGCAAATATGTGAACAGATGCTTCTAAAAGAAGGCATACACATAGCATTTGAAAAAATGCTCAACATCACTAATCATTAGAAAAATGCAAATTAAAATCACAAAGAGATACCATCTCACACCAGTCAGAATGACTATATTCAAAGTAAAAAAATAACAGATGCTGGTGAGACTGAGGAGAAAAGGGAATGCTTATACATGGCTGGTGGGAGTGTAAATTAGTTCAACCATTGTGGAAATCAGTATGGTGATTTCTCGAAGAACTTAAAACAGAACTACTATTTGATCTGACAATGCCATTACTGGGTATATGACCAAAAGAATGTAAGTCATTCTACCATAAAGACCCCTGCATGCATATGTTCATCGCAGCACTATTCACAATCACAAAGACATGGAATCAACTTAAATGCCCATTTATGACAGACTGGATAAAGAAAATGTGGTACATATACACCATGGAATTCTATGCAGCCATAAAAAAGATTGAGATTATGTCCTTTGCAGGAACATGGATGGAGCTGGGGGGCATTATTCTAAGTGAACTAATGAAGGAACAGAAAACCAAATACCGTGTGTTCTCACTTATAAGTGGGAGCTAAACATCAAGTACATATGGACACAAAGAGGGGAACAATAGGCACTAGGGCCTACTTGAGGGTGGAGGGTGGGAGGAGAGTAAGGATTGAAAAACTACCCATGTTTATTAACTACTATGTTTATTACCCGGGTGATGAACTAATCTGTACACCAAGCCTCTATGACATGCAATCCACCTATATAAAAAATCTGTACATGTACCCCTGAACTTACAATAAAATTTAAAAAAAAAGAAAACTTGTATACATGAAGATATTAATGATAGAACTATGTATAGAAGCAAACATTAGAAATATCCCAAACATTCAATGAGAAAATTCTATGTTAGGAACACACAGGATATTAAAAAATAATTAATATAAAAATGTTAAAGGCTGTGAAGCAACCTGAAGAAATGTGCATGACATAGAAAAAGGGGAAAATTTGGAAAACATAACTTGATTTATGCTGGGATCTTATATGTATGATCAAGTGTTGGAAGGGAACATAGGAAAAAAATGAGTGATTTTGTCTTACAGAAATATTTTTGTACTGTTATGTGTGCAATCAATACTGTTTTTTGGGTTAAAGTTTAACCATGCTTCATAATCTTTACTTTGTTGACATCCTATTGTGGATCTACCATATATGAATTTATATTTAAATCAGGACCCTAGGAGTTTCTAAGCAAGTTCATTTGGAAAAATTTGATAATTCCTATGGCTATCATCTTTAGTGGAGGGTGCATCTGCTGCATTCCTGCCTTGTATTATCTCTTTTTTTCTGGCAACAGCCCTACCCCATCCCCTCAATTGGATTCAGCCTTGACAGTATTGTCAATTAAAATATTTTGATGCTCCCTGGCCAAAGGAAAAAAAAATCACCTCTAGTGTCTGTTCCCTGGAACCCAAGAGCTACCCAGGTTCCAGTTGATTCTAAAATCTGACTTTCAACTTCTCTTTTCATTCTTGTAGTTATGCTATATCCTTCTGATAAATTTCTATCTTTGCTTACATAAGACAGATTTCCCCCATTGGTATTATTTAGGTATCCCCTTCTCTCAGGTTCTACTTTCTAGATGTTAAATGCTATGACAGTAGATGACAGGGGGAGTTCTCAATTCTGACTTTGAGGTTGGAGAAGGGTTCTCATAGGAAGTAGCACTAATAATTAGAATTTCTACCAGCAGTAATGGGGAGGAAAGGGCATTTTAAGAAGAGAGAACAGTCTCATAGTGTTGGGAGGATATGTGACATGTTGAGAAACAGCTAATAGCTTGGTGTTGCCCGTGCTCAGGGTACCTGAATGAGCTCCTATGAGCTTCTTAATTTGAGAAACTTTTTTTCTTCTTTGTGGTACCAATGTTTACTACAGTGTCTAAAATATATAGGGTTCGGCTGGGCACAGTGGCTCACAGCTATAATCCCAGCACTTTGAGAGGCCGAGATGGGTGGATGACCTGAGGTCAGGAGTTCAAGACCAGGCTGGCCAACCTGGTGAAACCCCATCTCTTCTAAAAATACAAAATTAGCCAGGTGTGATGGCAAGCACCTAAAATCCCAGCTACTTTGGAGGCTGAAGCACTTGAACCCATGAGGGGGAGGTTGAAGTGAGCCGAGGTCGCACCACTGCACTCCAGCCTGGGTGATAGGAGTAAAACTCCACTTAAAAAAAAAAAAATACACACACACACACACACACACACACACACGGTTTGATATATATATATTTATATTTGCTGAATAGATGGCTGAAGTAGGGAAATGAAAATAGATTTGGGTGGAAAAATGAGATGTCTTGAAGTGCCTTGCTAAGGCATTTAGATTTCTTCTGAAGCCACTAGAGAGTTATCTGTGTTTAGAGTAGGGGAGTGAAACCATCAGATGAATGAGAACAGAGAGAGGGAGAAAACTGTGTGATATTGACACAACCTAAACACTGGAGCTGTTGGAAAACAGAAATGGGTCATTCTGTAAATGCGTGGGTCGTATGTGTTGCACACTGAAAATGTTAAAGTGGAGACTGGCCATCTGTTTGGGACATGGTGTAGAAGATTCTCCTATCCATTGAGTGGGAGTTTGGATCAGATGGTATTCCAACACCTCACACTGCAGACTTCATTTAGCTTCTGAGGAACTAACTTGTTTCGTTGACCCACTGGAAATAATCTCATTGTTTTGTGATGTTACACATCTTTCTATTGCCAGGTCTGGTCAAAAGGTACTAATCTTATTTGAAAGCAGTCCTGAGAAACAAGGTGACTGATACATTCTGGAAAGGGTTTGAATTGCAGGGACTTCTTCCATACTGCTTTATGCAAATTAGTAGAACTGATGCCTAAACCAATTGTAGGATGCATTTCTGCAGTGATATTGGCTAATTTTTCAAGTTACTGGAGAGTGCAGTGATTTTTGGCTCTGAGGATGATAGTTTTGTATCAGGAACCTCAGGCGGGGGCTGGCCAGATAGAAGGATTGAGCAATGAACCTTATCTTGCCTTATTTTTAAGCTTTATCGTGCTTTACCTAAGCAGGGTCTACCCTAGAAATTCTAAGGATGAGGCATCAGCAGCAGTGATAGCTGATTCAAATTCATCTTCTTTGTCTCTCTCACCCCAATTTCCTTTTTTCCCAATCAACAATAAATCGCTGGTAAAGAAAATCCTCAAGAATTTGCCTTCTCCACATACTGTTTCTCTCCTCTAGTAGGAATGGGAATTTGTAATTAGATGTCTTTTAGATATTTGCTTTCTACTCAACATATACAAGGACAATAATCTCTTATAAGAAGGAGAGCTGATATGAACCACACAGTCTGTTCAGAACAGAAGAGGATTGCTGCCCCAGTGCAGAGAACCCTTGCTAGGAAAGAAAGGCATCTCATCTAGTATTGATGGATTTGTTCACTGGGAAATTTATTTTTATAATAATTCAATTCCCTGTTTCAATTCTCTCTATTTAGAAATCATAGAAAAATAAATGTGGACATTTACAGAAATGGCAGGAAAGGCAAACAACAAATGAAAATAGATTAAATAAAAATAGAAAAATAATCTCAAAATCCTAGTAACTGTGTTTTCCTAACTTGTGTTCTACCATGTTGAACAAGAAGTAGACATATGTGAAACTAGAAACATATTGTGCAGTTTTTCAGTTTAAAACCAAACCAAACCAAACCAAACCCACTGTGTTTCTTTTTCCCAGTTAAATTCTTCAGTTACACCAGTATGCAGTAGCAATTACTGGGTAAATTCAAAGGAGCTTTACTGTATGACCAGGAATACATTTCTCTTGGTCTGAAACAATCTATTAAAGGAAGGCTTAATCTATGCTCTATTATCTTTGTGGTTAAGATTATTATTATTGACTGAACTATTTGGGTCTGAGTTGGTGGTATTTCCAATCAAACTGATAAATGTCCTTATGCCAACTACGAAAGGTGGCAATTTAAGACTTGGTTCAAAATGCAACTACAGTTTCAGCTAGTAGATTCTTGTTCTGGAGTAAAAGGTAGAGGCAGTCTAGTCTAGTTCAGAGCCATAAGTCTTCTTTGCCTCTTTTGTGGTCTGCTGTTTCCCCATTCTCTCTCCACATCCCTAGGGTGGGAGGAGACTCATTCGGGAGCACTCCTCACAGGAATTCCTGTCCCAGGAGCACCCCTCTCTACCTCAAAAGAAACCCTCATTCTATTAGAACTTGATTGCTTTACTCTTCTGTCTTAAAGCGCAGAGCCTTGACCTATTACCATGCAACCTGGTAAACTGATGTGATCACAGGCGTTCATCTGTCATCCTCCCAGGTAACAGTGACATTTTAACACACGCCTGCTGTAGACTTGTCTTAACTGAGGAGGGACTAAGGGGGATGGGGAAGGGTGCTCAATGTCAGCTGCCCTCTGAAGGGAAGGTGGAAAGACGTTTTGGATCGAAGTCCTCCAAATCAAATGTTTCTTTTCCTTTTGCCTAGTTTTATACTGATTATTGCCCCAAATCAGTCTATAAAAGAAACTCCTATAGTGGAAAGTATAATTTTCCCATAGATTTTTCTGTATCTTTGGTTTTTCCACCAAGAAATTTTGGTTATCGTTATTCCCAGCTCTTATGGTGATTGCAAGTTGCCCTCTGTCCATCACAAAACAACTTATTGGGCAGGTGTCAACAGGTAACCACGTGGTGTAACTGCTTTTCATCAACACCCAGAGATGGATTTGTATTAGGCTCTTAATGAGGTAGAACCCCTCTCAGCCTCTGACTACCTATCTCCAGGTTTAACTCTTCCACCTTAAATGCATTTTACTTTTCCTGGGATTTTATTAAAATTGGGTAGCTTATATGACAGCTAATAATTCTAGTTTGTGGGAAGGAATTAAGTGGCTTATGTTGTACCTTGGCAGTAGTACATTTGGAAATAAAAGCAGACTCAAAGCACTCTGATTAATCTCGGAAAATGAGCTGCCTTCCCCAGTGGGTATGCCTTCCGCCTTGGCAGCCTAATTCCCGATGCCAGAGCCTGATCTTAGGGATTTTTCATCTTTTTTTTTTTTTCTCCCTTCTGTTGTTGTTTTCTTAGAAGAATGAACTAAGCACTACAGTCATGGCAATTTTCCTGTATTGAATTAGGGTTGTGCTTTCATTCTTTCTGAACTCCCTTTGATCTAGATGTTTTGGCTGCCCTTGGGGTAAGGACTGAGCAGCTGCAGCTCGCTGAGCAATGCTCTATGGGATGCTACCTGCTCCTGTGCTGCCCCGCTCACTCTTCCTGGGTTGTGAATGTATGCTTAGCATGGGACCCACACTCTTAAGTTTGCTATGAGTAAAAGACATAGTCATCGTAGAGTAGCATGCTATAAGCCATTTCCAAGCAGCACAGTAATTTGGGCTGAAGCTGCTACAGTTATGGTTAAATCTTACCAGCTGGCACAAGAAAAAAAAATGAGTTAAATAGATTTGAGCCCACGGATCCTTGCAGAGAATAATGGATTACATAAGGGGCACTATTTATGGACTCAAAATGCTAAAATTCCAGTGATGCCATCTCTTCCACAAATGCAGTACTTCCTTAGTTCATCTGCGCTGTGAATTCATATTCTCTAAAAATCTTTGAATAAATTACAATAAATAGAAAGGCCAGTTCTTAAGAGAGCAACATTGCACAACACTGCATATCATATCAGGAGACGGAGGGATTAGCAGAGTGTCTGTTTGGGAAATGACCTGGTAGGCTGGAAAACAGACACCAAAGTTTTAATGAATAGGCCATCAGTTTAAATTCAGCATGGCTAGTGGTGGATAAATGTCACTGCCCATATGGCTTGGGTTCTTCGGAAATGTCACTTACTTCTTGCTGTGTGAGACAAGTACATATAAGCTATGTGCTGTGGGACTAGGTCTGAGAGTCATAGAAAGGGAAAGAGTAGCTGTGATCCTAGTAATTTAGTATCTTTATATAATATCTATTATCTAGCTTGAGAATCATATTGACATCATTAGATCATATCACCACCACTTTGCAGACGAAGAAAATGCAACCCAAAGAGATTAAGCAATATGCCCAAGTTCACGCAGCTCAGTGGCACAGATACAATGAAACCCGAGGCCTCCAAATGCCTAGCCTGGTTCTGGCCCAACTCAAGTGGAATAGAGTGTTTCTTCCCCAGCTCTGAACTTTTCAACTTGTGGGCTGATCCAAGTCTGTGAAAACCTCAGTGCTATTATTAGGAATGTATGAGTCCATAGGTATAACTGTGGCTTTAAAATATCTTCTCCATTTAGGCACAGTTGTATTTCAAATGTATGTAGATGCCCCTGTGATTAACTCTTAAAATTAATTAATTAAAATATAAATTTATTGAAAGCTTTCTGAAAACATAGTAGCATCTGGATACTATACATTTTATTAAATAACACACACCTAAAGTACAACCACAATTTTGTGTGTTTGTGTGTGTAGGGGGGTACATAGTTTGTGTTTGCATGTGGGGGGATATGACTACATGACTGTATTTTAAGTAAAAAGTGATCTTGTGCAAAAACATTAGGAAGCCCTATCTGGTATAGCAAACCTAGAATTAGAAATTAAGTTGTTTTGCTGCATCTTTTTCTTTCTTTTTATTGCTCAAATTAGTGGATTATATACTGCAAGGAGGAGGCTGTATGTCATTCATCCTTCTTTCATACAAATATCCCCATCTTCCCAACAATGACGGTTCAGTCATTCAAGTGTGGAAGACAAACTGGGCTATAGACAATAAAAAACAGGATTCTCCATGTCCTTTGTTAGTAACTGGAAACATCTTCTAGAGGAAGTAGATGCAACCTAAAACTCACAGTGCTTAACATTCTAATTACTGAGTGGCCCCACACCTGAGCAGCAAGTCCTACTCTTCAGCCTGAGCTCACAAACAAGAAACAGGGCGGGCCTGAGAGAGGTGCAACAATCTTGGAAACAAACAGATATATGGAAACTTAATGGGTGGGGAGACAAATAATTTATGAATATGCATCCATGTGGCTTGATAAGGTTGGTTTTCCAAATTAACGCTTTGTACCTTGTCCATGTTGTGCAGTCATGGGGCAGGAAAGGCATTAAGAGTTTTCTTTAACTTCCAAGAATTGGAAGCCCCAAGAGATGTTTCTTTAAAAAGGCATCGGACCTTTTGAAGGGAGGGACTCCATGTGGTAATCTGGGTGTGTTGTATTGACAAGGATGGGAGAAGCCTGCTACACCCAGAAATCAGCTTAAAACATGCGTAGGGACACCCACACACATAAAAGGCATCAAGAAGGCTCCATGGAAAGAGGCAGTGTTCCCTGAGACTGTTGGGGAAAACAGTTACAGTTTCTAAGTTACTTTTCTTTTTATTTATTTATTTATTTATTTATTTTTTTTTTTTTGAGGAGTCTCACTCTGTTGCCCAGGCTGGAGTGCAGTGGCATGATCTCAGCTCACTAAACAAGGATCATCGCTTGAACTTCTGTTTCCCAGGTTCGAGCAATTCTCCTGCCTCAGCCTCCCCAGTAGCTGGAATTACAGGCATCCATCGCCACTCCTGGCTAATTTTTGTAGTTTAATAGAGACAGGGTTTCACTGTCTCTACTAAATGGTCACCTACTACATGGCCAGACTGGTCTCGAACTCCTCACCTCAAGTGATGTGCCTGCCTCGGCCTCTGAAAGTGTTGAGATTACAGGCATGAGCCACCATGCCTGGCTAAGTTGCTTTTCGGTTAGATACGGCATTGTCTCAGTCCAGGTGTGTACGTGGATGAGAGGGAAGAAACCAATCCACCTGTTACTTTGGCATTGGTGGGTTTAAACCACCTTCCAACCTGGAGACTCTTTTTACTTGAACATCACTCTAATTTGAACCTGCTCCCTCTGTAATACGAATTTCCTTATCTTGAGCAATATTTCACTGGACACTGCCTTTCAGCAAATCGTAAGAGGATGGTTTGTTCCCCTAGTCCTGGCATAAAACTAGAAAGTACAAAAAGCTTGAAGTTTATTTGGAAAATTCAGATACAAGGACTTTGGTCCTCAGAAAACATTTCTCATTTTGTTTTCCCGTAAGAGCAGGGTTTTGTCTGTCTTGCTAAATGCTAACCAGTACCTAGAGGACTTGCCAGGCCTATAGCAGGCACTCAGTAAACATTTGTTGGGTGAATAAATGAATCCACTTCCCTCCCACGTCTGCTCCTATCATGATGAGATGAAAATGCAGAGGAGGCCTGGCGACAGTTGTTAGGCTGGGCTGCTTTCCACTGGCATTCTCTTCAGCTGCAGAAAGGACAACTAATTGCCACTGCTGCTTCATGTGTATCAGCCTGTCATCAGGAACATTGTTATTTTGCCTCTTCTGCCAAGGATCAAATTATGCAAGATTAATTAATCAAATAATTAAGTGAATATAATTTCTTTCTTTCTTTCTTTCTCTTTCTTTCTTTCTTTCTTTCTTTC
>NW_012101287.1:121207-152875 GCF_000951045.1 Mandrillus leucophaeus | reverse complement strand
TCCTTCCTTCCTTCCTTCCTTCTTCTCTCTCTCCCTTCCTTCCCTCCATCTTTTATTACTTTCTCTCTCTCTCTCTCATTTTTCCAGAGTCTCATTCTGTCAGCCAGGCTGGGTACAGTGGCATGATCATGACTCACTGCAGCCTCAACCTCTCCAGGCTCAGGTGATCCTCCCACCTTAGCTCAGCTGATCATCCCACCTCAGCCTCCCAAGTAGCTGGGACTACAGGCACACATCACCGTGCTTGGCTTTTTTTTTTTTTTTTTTTTTTAGAGACGAAGTTTTGCCATGTTGCCAAGACTGTGTAATATTTCTGATGTTAGGCTCTCTGGAGCTCTCACATTCAGTCTCTTGCCTTGAGAGGCCTGGAGAGTCAGCCTAGAATAATTTGAATTTGGTTCTATACTGAAAATATTTGTATAGAATTGAAGTCTTGTAATTGTCTTAGATTTAGATATTTTAACTAAATAGAATCCATCCCATCAATTATAAACGATTTAATTTGTTCTTATACTTTGTCTTATTTTTGAGATTAATTTATGTCATGGGTGTATTTTTCTAATCACACACAAAAAGTTAAAATATTACCTGACGGCACCAAGAACTTCAAACAGGATGTGGCATTTAGAAGGCAGGACCGAATTTCTTCTTCTGAGGGCCTAAGTAGCACATCCAGTTATATAGACATACAGACCTGTGTGTGTGTGTGTGTGTGTGTGTGTGTGTGTGTATAATATGTTATATATATATAGAGAGAGAGAGAGAAAGAGAGAGAAAGGGAGTGAGAGAGAATAGGA
Organism: Mandrillus leucophaeus; assembly: GCF_000951045.1. NCBI lineage: Eukaryota > Metazoa > Chordata > Mammalia > Primates > Cercopithecidae > Mandrillus > Mandrillus leucophaeus. The sequence goes on along the minus strand of NW_012101287.1, from coordinate 152,078 downwards.
AACAAGAGAATAATCCAAGGTATCATGGTATGAGTGAAAAGAGCAGGGGTTCTGGGGAATATGTGTTTGAATCCTGGCTTTCCTATTTACTGCTCTGTAACTTTGGACCATTTAGTTATTTTAGTTTCCATTTACTCATCTGAAAAGGGGGCATGCCCTTACTTTCCACGGGTCATTGTATGGATAAAATGTGCTAAAATACATGCAGTACCTAGGACAACACTTGGAGAGCTAGAAACGCTCAATATTAGTCTCCTGGACTCCATGAGCATCTTCAGTGTCCTAGAGGAGAGACACCTCTGTGTCTATGATGCCTTTCTCTTTTCTTTTTATTTTTTCTTTTTTTTTTTTTTGAGACAGAGTCTCGCTCTATCACCCAGGCTGGAGTGCAGTGGCACCATCTTGGCTCACTGCAACCTCTGCCTCCCGGGTTCAAGCAATTCTCCCACCTCAGCCTCCCGAGTAGCTGGGACTACAGGAACATGCCACCACACCTGGCTAATTTTTGTAGTTTTAGTAGAGATGGGATTTCACCATATTGACCAGGCTGCTCTGGAATTCCTGACCTCATGATCCACCTGCCTCGGCCTCCCAAAGTGCTGAGATTACAGGCGTGAGCCACCACGCTGGGCCTATGATGCCTTTCTCAGGAGGGAGGATAATTGGAAAACAGATATTCTAAAATCTCTGCCTTCATTTAGCAACTTGAAAACAGTACATGAAAAGGAATTAAGAAATTTTGAGGCCTTATATGTGTGCATGAGGAGATATCCTGCAACGGTTTAGATGGAACACATTCATTTTTTTTCATCTTCAAGGCTTATTATGAACCTTTAGATATAGAAAAAGGACCAGCCAACTGCTTGAGCTCTCCCCTCTACTAGACAGAGCAGGCAATGCATTAGAAATTGTGATAATCTGACACCCTCTGCCCAGGAAAATGCAAAGGAAGAGGTCAATTACTGTCAATTTTAATTAGATTCATTTATTCCTGCTCTTTGGCCCATTGAAATGATGATACATGGATGAAAATTCACAAATATTTTAGTAAGCTAAGACCAAGGTGCTGGTCTTAGCTTACTAAATCTATGTTCTCTCTACTTTAAAGTGAACTTAGATGGGAATAGAGGGGCTCAGAGATGGGCATTGACTGAATAAATCAACTGGGCCAAGAATGGGAGTTCAGGAAAGAATTCAATCAAGAGGGCAACTATTTTAAAATATGGATTTTCAATTTGCAAATGAAGTTCTCAATTTTAATTCCCTTGAAGTTTTAAAATGTGTGGGCATTTGTTCTTGCTTCTCAGGATTGGAACCCCTTTCTATTAGGGTGAAGATAGCAAGCACGGAAGCATATGACCTAGGCTCAGTCACCTGGATGCTCCCAACTAGGACTCTGAACTTTGGGGGAATGTTTCAAAGTTACAAAGTTGGTTAAGAAATGTTTCCCAGGGGCAATAGTAACTATTGTCTAGTGTAGCTGTGTCTTACTGTGGCATGGATGGAGGTGTCAGTGGCAATGTCTTCCACAGATTCTTCATGTGGATTGGTCCTCCTGAATGGTCTTTCTTGACTTTGGCCTTTTCTCCCTACCCCAAGTTTTTGTTCTCCAGCTCTCTTATTGATTGTGTCATCTAAATCACATATACTTCTAGTAGTTTCCTCTTTTGTTAAGTCCGAGAGTATTTCTTTTGCTTGCAACCAAGACCTGACTCAAACATATGGAGTTTTTAAAAATTACCTTTACATTCAACTTTTCAAGAATACATGTTTTGTAAGGAAAGATACACCTATGCTTACATCTTGAGGGGATATAAAAGAGAGTCGTGGGCAGGATCAATGAGGCAGATTTGTAGAGACTTTCTAGAAGAATATTTTAATAGTGTTTGGAAGGCAGCAGTGGATATGGATAAGCCCAGAGAAGGTGAGAATACAGGGCAGGTGATAAGCATATCAGTTGCATACAGCCTGGTCCTGGATCCTTTAAAATAAACAATTCTTAAAAAAAAAAAAAAAAAGAGAAAGAGATGTCTAGTCTGACTGGTTGGGTGCTATTTCCTGTTAAGCTCTTTATGCAATAACCTCACTAACTGCCACCCAATTTCCAACTCCCATTCCTGGGAAACACAATGGAGAGGGAGGAAGTTGGCCAACTCGAAGAAACACCTGGAGACGAACAGCAGCTTTTTTCAGTTATGCTTTTGACTTGGACAGGGAGTGGAAATTCTACTGAGGGCCCAACAGGTGATCTCCTTTGGGCTATGGACAAAGGCCACATGCTCGAGCTACTAGTTAAGCTACCTGTTTTTGTGTCCCAGCCAAACACAATACACAACCTATCTGAATAGAAGACACAGTGAGTCATGCAACCTCAGAATCTCACTTTCGTGAGAAGGCGTGTATTTGTGCATGTGTATGTAATCTGCTCATGGCTACAAAATAGCATTTCTGGCTTTCTTAAAGGTAATTAAACATCATGTCCCAAAGGGCTATGAGAACACCGCCAAACTGCTGGGAGAAATAATAAAATATCAGGGTTTGCAGTACCATAAAGAAATGAGAATTTCTGTAGCTGGCTAAAAAATCAGACTCTCCTGGACTCTTGAACAACTGGGGTACATAGAGCCATTTGGAGAGCACTAGGGTACTTCCTTCTTGATTTGTTTTGTGGTCCTCAGCAGCTGTCAGTGCCTTGAGTCAAGCTGGTTAGGACTGGAAACAAAAGATTTTTGTTTGAACTTTACATTTTTAAGATATAGAAATGGCAACTTTAAGTGACGACAGGGCATGCAATTGCTGTTCAAAGTCAACAGGAAACTTTAAAAGCGTACGTTAGAGTCTTTGCTTTCCTGTTTCTCTCATTGTGTGTTCTATTAATGGGTGGATGAGGACTTTGATGTCACGGTAGTCAGGAGTGTTTAAGCATACAGTAGGCTGTTTGTTTAAGAAACTGCTTAGTTCCTCCACTCTGTGTTAACTCTTGGTAACTTTATCCTTTGTTATAATTTAAAAATTATTTTAAAAATTGGAAGAATAGCACAAGGAACTGATACATATCCTTTATCCAGATTCACTGACAAAATGAATATTTTTTCCTATAGAGAAAAGTATTTACACATATAGGAAAACAAATTTATATATGGATATATATGTATACCTATTCCTATTTTTATTCTGAGCTATTTGAAAGCAAGTTGGAGCTATCTTGACCCTTTGTGCCTAAATAGTTCAGTATGTAAGAACAAGAATATATATAATTACAGTATAGTTATCAGGTTCTGGAAAATTAACATTAATATCAAACTTGTATTTAATCAACAATCCATATTCCAATTTTAATTATCCAAATACTGTCTTTTGCAGTATTTTTTTTTTCTTGCCATGCAGAATGCAGTCCAGAATCACATATAGCATTACTTGCAGTCCAGAATCACATATAGCATTACTTGCTGTGTCTTTTTAAGTTTCCTTAATCTATAATACTTTTTCAACCTTTCTGTATCTTTTTGATCTCGGTATATTGAGGAATCTATTACTCTCTAAAGAATGGTACCCTGACTTTTTTCCTCCTAACTTCTCCAATTCTTCTCATTACTAAGTTCCTGCTACATGTTTTAACAATTGGCTCTGGCTCTTATCTCTATTAATCTTTCTGATTTCCTATTTGTTCCTTTCCTCCATTCTATAATCAGATTTTCTATACTCCTTATAGAAAGTGAAAAATTGTTCCTATCAGTGTACTGAAATACAATAGCTGGTTGCAAAACAGTCCAAGTGTTTATGTGGACATAATTGTTTTACTTTCTTCCTTTTATTGATTAAATAGTTTGAAGGCACCTCTTTAAAATATAGACGTTTATCCATCCAGAAAGCCTAGGACAGTTTGTATAGCCGCCTAGATTTTTCTGTAACAACTAAACGTTAGGCTCATTTGTAAATATTTCAGCAACTTGACACTTTGGAGATGTGCATGTCAGAAATTATTTAGGATCTGAATTCAATTAGGATAACTTCTTAAATCCAGTAAATGCAACCATCCAGACAGTCTCAATCTTCTTACTTCTTTACACGGAATAAGGCAAGGCTCCCAAGTTAGTTCCCACGAGTTTCCTCCTTGAGCAATTTCTCTTCTTGGAAACACTTGAGAGAAGGAGCTGTCCTATCTCACTGGGGCCCAGATGATCAGTGCTTGGCATTCCTTATCCTCTCTCCATGGTATTTTCTTGAGTCCAGTGGTCATTCTGGCAATTGGTTCTTGGCAATATGCAAGATTCAACTCACCACTCCAAGGTCGGTAAATAAGAGAATAATACATGGAGATAAACTCTTAATAATTATCCCTGTTTTTATAAAATTTGAGTGAGGTCAGGATGTTCAGAGTCATATTAAAAATTTCTCAGCATTTACTATAGTCTGTGTGAGAACTGGGACTCAGTGTTCTGAGAAAAGAGCCATGATTTCTGCCCAAGACCCCAAGTTCCTGAATATCGGAGCAAGTTACTTTATTTCCTTTAATTTATTCCTGTATAAAATGAGAATAATTATATCACAGAGATAATTTATGAAACTGCTGTAAAAGTGATAGCAAAGACTCAAGCACAGCATTCCATAAATATTAAATCAGCACAATAATAATTTGTGAGATTTATTGTGAACTGCTGACCCTGTTTCACACAAAAGGTGACTTACTGATAGAACGTATTTACCTCCATTCATTTAAAGCAACCTCTACAAGAAATTATTATGAACAATGATCCTAGGTTTTTGCTGTCAAACAAGCTTGATTAAGCAGCATTTTCAGAATATCAACTGGCATTATAATGAAATTGGCATTTGTGGCGGCTGATAAAAAAATGAAGCTATTGCATGAGCCCTTTTTTTTTGAGATGGAGTCTCACTCTGTTGCCAGGCTGGAGTGCAGTGGTACAATCTCGGCTCACTGCAACCTCCGCCTCCTGGGTTCAAGTGATTCTCCTGCCTCAGCCTCCCAAGTAGCTGGGACTACAGGCGCCTGCCACCACGCCCCGCTAATTTTGTGTATTTTTAGCAGAGACAGGGTTTCACCATGTTGGCCAAGCTGGTCTTGAACTCTTGACTTCGTGATTCGCCCGCCTCAGCCTCCCAAAGTGCTGGGATTACAGGTGTGAGCCACTGTGCCCGGCTATGAGCACTCTTTAAACATAGTGGAGCCTTGTCTGGGCTTGGTACATGTTGTCTGCCACTCCTCTTACGCCTCAAATGCATGTAATTGCACTGTGCATGGTGGGAGGAAACATATGTTCATGTCCGTCTCACACACGCATACCACATACCAAACGTTGCCTTTCCTTCAGTCCCTCATTGCCTTTCCTTCCAACTGCTCTGCTGCCCATTTCTCTTTACACTCCTCGTCCCACACAAGCCAGCCTTCTCTAGTAACAATGCTGTCCTGGACCTGCCATCATCTCTCTCTACAACAAAACATATCCAGTTCTGGTCTTATACCCACAGAGTCTTCTTCCAGGTGACAACCATTTGAACTGCTAAGCCAATCTGTTCTAATGAGATCATGAACAATATTGACTTTATGTGTTTCCTCTTCTCTTGCCTATTTCAGCAAAAACTTCTTGTTGTCAGTGTCTTCAAGGATCATGGCAGAACCAATTGAGGAATATTTTTAGTGGCTGGAACTTTCTTTTGCCTTTAAATCACGCTGTTGAGGTGGGTAGTCTGCAAGGGACTAGCTGTCAGACACTGCATTTTTTGCTAATTGAGAAAACATTCTGACTAAACTCAGTCCCTGAAATAGGGCCTCGAGTCCAATCATTTTTGGCGTTAGAGAAGTTGAATTCAAGGTCAAAACAATGGAGAGCAATAGTGACTCCCATTGTTTCTAAGGTCTCTGGTCTGGACATTTCTAGAAGATGCTTTACCACTCATCTAGGATAATCTTCATGTCTTACCAGAAGAATACCACCTACCAAGCTCAACTACTACATCAGCAAGATCTTCTGTTAGGTCAGAATAAATTGCATTTTGATACTGTAGAAAAAAGTGACTAAGTGAAATCACCAATTTGAACTGTTGAGGTTGTTGGAATTCCTATTTACGGCATCCAAGGTTAGTAAAAGTCATAATTGCAGGCTTAGAAGGTATACGATTTTTTTTTCATTCATTAATCTGTCCTTGTATGTATCATCTTCTTTCCTTAATAATTCACTTTCTACCTTCTGATTTTTGCTTACATGTATTTTTCTTTTATCACTCCTTTACCCCTCCTTATGCTCCCTGAGTTCCTTTCTTCCCTTTCCACAGTCATCCGTTTTTCATTTCAAGAATGGTTGCTGACTTTTTTTTTTTTTTGACCCATTTCTCAGTTCTTTCATCTTTCCGTCCTGGCTCTTCCTATCCAATTTTAAATGCATCTTCCAAACTTTTGAGGATGAGGCACACGTTTCTCTGCCTCACTACAACAGGCTGCCATTGAGACAGGAAATGAAACAATCAGCTCTGTGCTGGCACGAACTTCACCTTAGCATTAGCCACATTGGAGCCACCACTGAACATACTCATACTAGAATAAAGTTGTCCTGATCAGCATCACGGTCCTGGAGGGCATTTCTGCTTCACACTATGGTTACCTCCCTGCCTTTGTACACACATGTACAGACTCATATAGCCACACATACATATTTACTTCTTATACATGGGATTTGATATGGCCTTTAATTTGTAGTTTGCCTTTACGGAATTTAGTTGCAGTATTTTCAGATATGCTCCCTCAACTGAATCAGTTTTAAGTAAAGCATAAATTAGTGGATGGGGACTTAAATTTGCCAATCCAGATAAAGTGTACAGAATCATTGTAATATGACCTTTCTAAATAAGAATTTGCTGGAATAAATATGATGCCTTGGGGAGATGTTGGCAATATCATCACCTAATTAAGGAGAAAGAAACAGTGACACCACCTTTGGAAGGAATCTAAGATGCCATATAATTCCATTTTATTCTTGGGAAACCTTGATTACCATGACATAGGTGATCCAGATAAAACATTAATTTTAAGACCTTGAGGGAGGGAGAAATTGACTTGTTTCCAGTCCCAGAGCGTATCAGCAGAGGGATCAAGACTGGATCCCTGTTCTTGGCAGTTTGCAATACAGATATTTGGAAATGTTTTCCCCCCTGAGAATGTTACCTTAAAGTTACTATGAACTTTATTCTTAAAAAAATTCTTCATATGGTCTTAGATAAAGCATCTTTATGGTAGCTCTCTGACCACTCAAACAGTATTCATTGAGCTGAATTCATATGAAGGCATGTGGTAGAAAATAAAACACTTGGAATCACTTGATCTGATATTGTTAGCACCTCTACAGATGACATAGTCTTTTCTCCTAGTAACTTATTCTCATTAGGCTTGACATATCCTAAACTTCTATTGAAAGGGGAATAACAACTTTATTTTGAAGTGGGGTAAAAGTTCACTGGCCTGGAAATTATTAAGTGGTTTGTCTACTAACATTATGAGCAATCATTTACATACAGGCAGTGATAATAGGAAATTTCTCACAGCAAATGTACAGTATACTATAATTTAGATTTATTGGCTCATATTCATGTGCTTTTAAAAGTTTGGGGCAAAGTCAGGCAGATTATATGTGGCAAGATTTATGTTTACTCATTAGGCCACCCTAACAATTCCATGAGTGTTAAAAATCATAAATATAGGGGTCAAAAACTTATTAATCATGTGGTTCAACGCCTCATAAGGGCACTGAGACCTTGAGAGATGAAGTGAGGTCTTCTGACCTGGAGATTCTTGCACTCTTCTCTCTGCTGTCTAGTAAGGAGTTGTTGCAGAATAAATCAAATCAATTTTCTCTGACCCCAGGAGGACTCCTGTTATTATTTTTCCAGAGTTGAGCATTTTTTTCCCCTGAATCTTTCTTAAAACCAAGGACTAAGATTTGCTGGCAAAGGCTAGCATGAGAGATACAGGATGTAGCTGTAGAACAAGGAGTATTTCCTGTGCAAAATGTACTGGCTTAATCAGAAATTGCATCCTTGATTTCATATTAAGTTGGGAGTTAAATCTTCCCACAACTTGGTATGTGGAGCCAGATATCTGTGAAACACTTGATATCCATGAAAATGGGGAAGAGATAGACATACTCTAGGAAAAGGAGAAGCACAAATATTTTAGTGTTCAGCTTTTAAATGCACCAAATCTGAAAAATCCACAGAATGAGACTGATTTTCAAATCCAAAGAAAATATTTACACCGTTCTATTTATAAACATAAATAGAACCATATGAAATCGCCTTTTCTGTAGGCCCAATATATTTAAATATTGGCAATTTCTTACAGTTCAACCAAATATTACATAATAAAAATTGTGGGAAACTAGAACATGTATATACATTTCAAGTGACTATGGTTTTTGCTTTCATACTGGGTTTCTTAAAAATTAATTGGACTATTATAGGCCTTAGTTAACTGTATATAGATTCTGGAGAATAGCAGTGAATGGGTAAGCCATGCTTGTCTGTTCATATTGCTTGGATCTGACCTCCATAACTGCATGGTTTTACCTCCACCAAAGCATTATTTTTTTCAGGATAATCTCCTGGTATTGCAAGGAAGCCAGCTACCGACTTCAAAGGGAATCATCCTGCCACTGTGTCTAGGCAGTTCTACTCGCCTTCTACTTTGCCTTTTAGGGACCCTCTTTTTTTCTTTGCTCTGGCACTGATGTGCTCCTAGAAATGCTCCATTGTCTCCTTGTTCCTACATGCTCTAACACTTCTGCTCAGCTAAATGATGGCTAATAGCAGTGGGATAGGCTGCCAGCTATTATGGGTGCTTTGTGTGGAGCCTATCTGACCTTTTTATTATATAAAAGTGTTAAGCCAGTTATTAACGGAAGAGAAACTGAAAAGAAACCATATAAAGAAAAAAGTGGCAAAGCAAACCTACTTATAAATCAGCCGTCCTTTAATTATCTTGGAAGCAAGAACTTCCTCATTATGAATGATGGAAGAAAGTACGGTGGAAGGCTTATCACCTGAGGATAACCCTGTGTTGGCATCAATTATAGGCTTTCTGGATTAATGCATTGAGATGTTGATTTCAGGAGCTCAGACCAGACTTTAATGGTCAAGAAAGCAGACTACTCAAGAGAGTGATACAGAAAAGCTGATTCAAATGTGAACTTTGCCGAAAAGGGCATTACTATTTGGTAACTCAGGTCTTGATCTTAATTCAAACAGGTAATGTAATGTCAGACAGCAAAAGAGCTGACGCGTATTTGAAAATGTCTAGATTCCACTTCTTAAGTGCTTTCAAGTTTCCACCCCAAAAAGTTCAATTCTAAACTGTGCATGCTTTTATCTCTTCTCATTTCCTTTACTTGTACAGTACATAGTAAAATTTTTGTTTGAAAAACATCAGACTTGTTTTGGCCCCCCGACCCTCTGAGCCTTCACCCAAAGCACTCACTAAGCTGAATAAGACGTTTTTTGAGGTCTGAAAGTGTCTGGTTCACTTTCTTTTATTGCTATTTTTCCTTTGGGTGTACCTCTGCATCTCAATATGTATTATTATAAATATTATCATTTCCAGGCCAAAAACAGACAAAAGGTTCCGGAGGAACACAATTTTGCAGACTATAGATTTTTAGAAAAAATTGGATTAGCTGTGTATAAGCATCTAACTTTGCTTAAAATAGAAAGTATCAAAATGTATCACTAGCCCAAATCCCCATCTGACTCAGATCCTTGAAGGTTGCCCCCCATCAGTCTGCCAGAGAGCCCCATATTCTATTCAGTATTGGTTTCTTGGTTTTGTAAAATACAAGGGTCAATGTCTCTAAGGAAGCTGCTGTTTATTTGGTAAGCCTTACTAATCCTTTCCCATTATAACAAAAAGACAATACAGTTTATCACAGAAGTAAAAACATACTGTTGCCGGATATTTTCACATGCTAACTGGCACTAGAGTCTTGTACATTTTGTTTTCATGAGATATCCAGGTTACATGAATAATACACTGGGAGGTTTGGGTGATTTCTCAAACATTATTTTTGGTAGTTACAGAAACCAAAACCGAGAGGAATGTATATGTTTGTGAACATTTAATTACATGTCTATGTGCACAGGAATGAAAAAAATCATTTAACCAATACCTAAAAGAACCTTGTTAGGATGATGCTAACTTGTGGTCTGTGCATTTTGAACCAGATGCTAATAAGCTTTTGAACCTTTTTGATACTGTCACTCAAAGATATTTTGTATTCTTTTCTTTTTCTATTTATCTGATTTGACTGCAATCCATTTTGTGGTGTTGGCTGGGTTTTTGGGTTGAGTCAAATTTTCCATACAACACAAAACTCTTTTGCTCTCACTCTGAGAATGTTCCTTAAATCAAGAATAGAGCAGTGAGGAAGGGCTTGTATTAACCTGTCTTGAAAGCAAGTTTGTGTCTTCTTTTTCTTCTTTCTTCTCTTTTAATAAGACTAATAACTAGAGGTCTTAGTTGAAATAATGGAGATGTTGAAAGTGGATTTGAAAATGCATGGTAGCTGCCTAATCATGCTTGAACTTTCTAGTGGCTCACTTGCCTTGTGCTTTTTAATTGATGGGGCAGACATACCGAGCGGTTGGAGATGAACTGATACATGTCTGGATTTATGTGGCCCAGAGGCTAAGTTTGAACTTGCTAGCTAGTGGGAGAGCAGAGGGGTCACATTCAGCTCTGGTTGAGGCTGAACTGCTGCTATCCAGTTCATATGGGGAGAAAAGTCATTTTCCAAAGGGCATTTGGTCTGCAACAGAACCACAACTTTTAGTCCTCTGATATGCCAAATGCAGTACCAACATAATTATCTGGATAAATCAAACCACAGATTGTTTCATACTCTAAGGTAACTATGAGAGATATTGACAATGAGCTCATGCATTTTCTTTTCTTTTCATAAGCTTTCTTCCCCCCTGCAGACCTCACCTTTGTCAATTTCCTTCTCTTTCTTAAAAAGTGTACAATCTCCTTGTGGTTGCTTTCTTGTAGCCCCTTGGGGACATGTGAATTTGTCCCCAAGAAAAAGACTTACTGCCTTTTTCTTCAAATAACATGTAGTCCTCCTTAAAACAGTATTGAACTGACTGATCCCTATATTTTAATTTATTAATGTAGGGGAGGAGTAGAAAAGAATGAAAAGAAGAAAGCAAATTGATATTTATTGAGAAACAGCCATGAGTCATGAATTTTGCTTGGCATTTTGTGAACATCTTCTCACAAACTTCTGTAATATAATTAAGATACTGTAGGTTAAAATCATTAGGAATAACAAGGAGTTATGTCAGCAACATGGAGTTCTCTGGCTTCATTCCTTGCCCGCAAAAGAAATCCAATTAGTAATTATCCACAGGCAAGAATTCCATCTTGAATATCCCAGAATTCAGGAGTGAGGCTGAGACACTCCTTTGGACCACAGAATCTAAAAATGCCATGAATGAATGGTAAGAGAATCAGTTTTCTTTGACTGCAGTCCCCCTTTTCCAGACTGGCATGGCACTACATGCAGAAAGTTCTCCTGGGTCCACAGCTTCTGCAGTGTGAGGGATGAAATGGAGGTGAACATTCAGCATCCATACCCTTCTGAGACCCTTTGCTGGAGACTTGCTCCTGTCTCATCCTGTAAGAAATATTGGGAGTGCCAGCAGGGCTGGACCACCTGGGGTCAGTTGGAGCTAAGGACGTTGGGTAAGGCTCCATAAGAACCAGTGCATGGATCTTGGTAGCTGCTCTGCATTCCAATCAAAGAAGACGCCACAGCAGAGAAACTAGCCAACAGCATCATGCTGCAGGCAACACAGAAAAGACTCCAAAACACAGTACCACCCAGCCAGGAAAGACAACCCGTAACCTGGCCCAATTATACCTGAGAGTTCAGCCAGTGGTCTCACCAGACCACAGAGCACAGCCAGCAATACCATTTAAACTCCACACAGGAAGTGACCCAGCTCAACTAGAGAATCCCCACATCAAGGCCTGCCTTTTTGGGGTTGCAGTTAGCCAGCACATACAGAATCCCAGGCTAGACTAAATAGTAAAGGCTATCACCACCAAACAGCAGCTGCAAAGGCTGGAAGAGATGGCCACCTCTTTAAATATGCAGACATCAATGTAAGGACACAAGAAAATTATGACAAATCAGGGAAATATAACACCATCACCAAAAAGAAAAAAAAAAAAAGTGAAGCTCCAGTAATGAACCCAGGAATAAAGGATATCTATGAAGTGACAGATAAAGAATTCAGAATAATCCCTTTAAAGAAATTCAGGTAACTACATGAAGATACTGATAGAAAATAAAATACAATTTGGAAAACAATTCATGAACAAAATGAAAAGTTTGACAAAGAAATGGAAACAATTTTAAAAAACCAAATAGAAATTTTAGAGATATAAAACACAACAACTGAACTGAAAAATTCAATAGAAAGATTCAATGGAGATTTGATCAAGCAGAAGAAAGAATCAGTGAGCTCAAGACAAGACATTTGAAATTATCCAATCAAAGGAGCAAAAAGAAAAAAAGAATAAAAAAACTTACGGGATTTATGAGATAGCATCAAAAGAGCAAATATTTGTGTCTTTGGAGTTTAAGAGGCAATAGAGAAAGACAAAGGAGTAGAAAGCTTAAGGAAATAACAGCAGAAAACCTTCTAAACCTGAAGAAAGATATAAATACCCAGTACAGGGAGGTTAACAGACACCAATCAGATTCAATCTATATAAGACTACCCCAACACATATTATAATCAAACCGTCAAATATCAAAGACAAAGAGAGGATTCTGAAAGCAGCAAGAGAAAGGTAGCAAATAACTTATGAGAGAATTTTAATGTATTTAGCAGTAGACACTCAACAGAAACCTTACAGGCCAAGAGGAAGTGGGATAATACATTCAGAGCACAGAAAGAACACACTTCTGCCAACCAAAAATACTTTCAGAAGTGAAGGACAGGTAAAGACTTTCTCAAACAAACAAAAGCTGAGAGATTTTATCACCCCAGACCCATCTTACAAGAAATGCTAAAGGGAGTTCTTCACACTGAAAGAAAAAAATGCTATTGAGATACACAAAAACATGAAAGTGTAAAACTTACTGGTAAAAGTAAGTACACTGGTAATATTTGGCATGGTCTAATATTTTAATGATGGCATGTAAATCACTTACATATTTAGTATAAAACTTAAAGGACAGAATTATTAAAAATAATGATGACAATAATTTGTCAAGGGATATGAAACATAAAATGTTATAAACTGTGGCATAACAAATTCAAAATGTGGGAGTAGAGTGAAGTGTAGAGTTTTGTTTTTGTTTTTGCAACCAAAGTTAAATTTTCATCAGCTTAAAGTAACCTGTTATAACTATAAGATGTTTTTTGTAAGCCTCATGGTAACAGCAAAGTAAAACCTATAATAGATACACAAAAAATAAAAACCAAGAAATCAAAACATACTACCAGAGAGAATCATTTAACTAAAAAGGAAGATAATAAGTGAGGAAAAAAGGAATAAAGAATCTACAAACCAACCAGAAAACAATTAACAAAATGGAAAAAGTATGTCCTTACCTATCAATAATTACCTTGAATGTAACTTGATTAAATTATCCAATTAAAAAAGTGGTTGAAACAATTTCTTTTTTTTTTTAAACACCTAACCATTTTTTGCCTAGAAGAGACTGAGACCCAGTTCGCTTGTAAGGACACATATAAATTGAAAGTGAAGGGATGGAGAAAGATATTCCATGAAAACACAAATCAAAAGAAGGCAGGAATAGTTACACTTAAATCAGATAAAGTAGAATTTAAGTCAAAATTGTGAAAGGAGACAAAAATGGTCATTATATGTTGACAAAAGGGTAAATTTAGCTAGAGGATATAACAATTTTAAAGATACATACACCCAACTTGAGAGCATCTCAATATATAAGGCAAATATTATAGATCAGAAGAGAGAGACAGATTGCAGTATAATTATAGTGGGCAACTCGAACACCTATTGTTTCAGCAGTGGACAGATTATTTAGAAAATCAACAAGGAAACATCAGACTTAAACTATACTTTAGGCCAAGAGAATATGATGGTCACGTAGAAAACATTTCATCCGACTGCTGCAGAATACACGTTGCTCTCAACTGCATGTGGAACTTCCTCTAAAATAGATTATATGTTCAACCACAAAATAAGTTTATAAAATTTTACGAAGATTGAAATCATATCACGTATCTTTTCTAAGTATAATAGTGTAAAACCAGAAATAAATAACAAGAGGGATTTTGGAAAAGTCACAAATACATGGAAATTATAAAATTTATTGAGACAAATAAAAATTGAAATATACCACATCAAAGCACATAGGATATAACAAAAGCAATTCTCAGAGGGAAGTTTATAGTAATAAACAGCTATATCAAAAAGAAGGCTCTCAACCAATCTAACATTGTATTTTAAGGAGCTAGAAAAATAAGACAAAACTAAGCCCAAATTTAGTAGAAGGAATGAAATAATAAAGATTTGAGCAGAAATAAATGAAATAGAAACTAGGAAAATAATTGAAAAGATCAAAATTAAGAGTTGATTTATTTTTATATATTTTTTATTTTGTTGAGACTGGGTCTCACTCTCATCACCCAGCTGGAGTGGCGTGATCACTATCACAGCTCACTGCAGCCTTGACTTCAGGTGATTCCCCCGTCTCAGCCTCATGAGTAGCTGGGACTATAGGCACATGCCACCACGCTTGTCTAATTTTTCTGTGTTTTTAGTAGAGATGAGGTTTTGCCATGTTGGCCAGGCTGGTCTCGAACTCCTGGGCTCAAGTGATCCACCTGCCTTGGGCTCCCAGAGTGCTGAGACTACAGGTGTGAGCCACTGCACCTAGCTAAGAGTTGGCTTTTTAAAAGATAAAATGGAAAAATCATTAGCTAGGTTGAGAAAAAAGAAGAGAAGACTCAAATAAAATCACAGATGAATAAAGATACATTACAACCGATACCACAGAAATAAAAAGGATCAATAGAGAATATTATGAATAATTATATGCCAGCAAATTGGAAAACCTAGGAGAGGTGGATAAATTTCTGTACAACCTACTAATATTGAATTACAAAGAAATAGAAAAACTAAACAGACCAATAATGAGTAAGGAGATTGAATAGTAATAAAAAGTCTCCCATCAAACAAAAGTCCAGGACCTGATGGCCTCTCTGCTGAATTATACCAAAAATTTAAAAAAGATCTAATACCAAATTCTTTTCAAACTCTTTAGAGAAATTAAAGGGAGAGACTACTTCTAAACTCATTTTACAAGGCCAGCATTACCCCGACACCAACACTAGACAAAGATTCAGCAACAACTATAAAACTACAGGCCAATATCTCTGATAAACGGAGATGCAAAAATCCTCATTAAAATACTAGCAAACTGAATTCAACTGCACATTAAAAAGATTATTCCCCATGGTTAAGTTAGATTCATCCCAGGGATGTAAGGATGGTTCAACATACACAAATCAATAAATATGATAAGTCTCATTAACAAAATAAAGGATCGAAACCATATGATCACTTTGATAGATGCAGAAAAAAACATCCGATACAATTCAACATCCCTTCGTAATAAAAACTTTAACCAAATTAGACATAGAAGGAATGTATCACAAAATAAGGAATGTATCACCATATATGACAAACCCACAGCTAACATCATAGTGAATGGGAAAAAGTTTACAGCTTTTCTGGAACAAGACAAGGGTGCCCATTCTCCACTTCTATTCAACATCATACTGAAAGTCCTGACCAGCAGAGTTAGACAAGAGAAATAAATAAAAGAAATCCAGATAGGAAAGGAAGAAGTTAAATTGTTCCCATTTGCAGATGACATGCCCTTACATATTGAAAACCCTAAAGACTCCACCAAAAAAACTGTTAGAACTAATAAATTCAGTAAAAGTGCAGGATTAGCATTTCAATATTCTAACAGTGATCGATCTGAAAAAGAAATAAAGAAAACAATCCATTTACAATCACTAAAAAGAAAATATAATACTTAAAAATAAATGTTTCCAAGGAAGTGAACTATCTCTCCACACTGAAAACAATAAAACACTGATAAAAGAAATTGAAGAACACACATATACATGGAAAGATATACTGTGTTCATAAACTGGAAGAATTCATGTTGTTAAAATGTCCATAGTACTCAAATCAATTTACAGATTCAATGCAGTTCCTATCAAAATGGCATTCTTCAAATAAATAGAAAAAACAATCCTAAAATTTGTACAGATCCACAAAAGACCCTGAAGAGTCAAAGTAATCTTGAGGAAAAGTAACAAATCTGGAGCCATCACACTACCCGATTTCAAAATACACTCCAAAGCTACTGTAACCAAAACAGCATAATACTGGCATAAAAATGAACACATGGACCAATGGAACATCAAAGAGAGCCCAGAAATGAATCCAGGCACCTATGGCCAACTGATTTATGACAAAGTTGCCAAGAAAATACAATGGGGAAAGGGCAATCTCTTCAATAAATAGTGCTGGGAAAACTAGACATCTACATGCAGAGGAATGACATTAGACCTTCATCTTTCATCATATAAAAAGCAAACTCAAAATAGATTGAAGACCCAACACTATTAGACTATCAGAAGAAAATATTAGGGAAAAGCTCCATGAAATTGGTCTGGAAAATGATTTTCTGATATGACTTCAAAATCACAGGCAATAAAAGCAAAAATAAACAAATCAGATTATGTTGAACCAAAAGCTTCTGTAAAGGAAACAATCAACAGAGTGAAGAGGCAACCTATAGAATGGGAAAATATATTTGTACACCATACATTTGATAAGGGGTTAATATCCAAAATAGATAAGCAACTCAAACAATTAATGTAATAAACCATACTAACAGATTGAAGAATAAAAGTCACATTCATATCTTACTAGATGCAGAAAAAGCACTCGACAAAAACAGCCTTTCATGATAAAAACTCTCAACAAATTAGGTACAGAAGGGATTTAACTCAATACAACAAAGGCCATATATGAAAATCCCCCAATACAACCAAGGCCATAGATGAAAATCCCCCAGCTATCATCACACTCATTGATGAAAAACTGAAAGATTTCCCTCCAAGATCAGGCATAAGGCTAGGATGCTCATTCTTACTGTTTCTATTCAACATTGTACTGAACTTTAGCCAGATCAATTAGACAAGAAAAAGAAATTAAAGGTATCCAAATAGGAAGGGAGGAATTAAAATTATGTTGCTGATGACATGATCTTACATGCTGAAAATCTTAAGAATGCCACAAAAAAACCTGTTAGAACTAATAAACAAATACAGTAAGATTACAAGATACACAATCAACATACAAAAATCCATTGTGTTCTATACACTAACAATGAACTATCCAAAAGGGATATTGAGAAAACAATGCTATTTACAGGAGTATCAAAAAGAATACAATATTTGGCAATAAACTTAACCAAGGAGGTGAAATACTTGAAAACCACAAATCATTGATGAAAGAAATGTAAATAGACACAAATAAATGGAAAGATATTTCATGTTCATGAATTGGAAGACTTAATATTGTTAAAATGTTCATAAACTAAAGTGATCTATAGAATCAATGAAATTCCTTTCAAAATTCCAATGGCATTTTTTAATAGGAAAAAAACCCTAAAATTTACATGAAACAACAAAAGACACCAAATAGCCAAAGCAATCTTGAGAAAAAAAGAAGAAAGCTGAAAGCATTAGACTTCCTGATTTCAAAATATATTACAAAGCTATAGTAATTAAAACAGTATGTTACTGATACAATTTTTTAACAAGGGTGCCAAGGGTACCCAATGGGAAAAGAATACTGTTTTCAACAAGTGTTGTTGGGAAAACTAGATATCTACACACAAAAGAATGAAACTGGACCCTTAACACACATCAAGCACAAATATCAATGGAAAAATTACACATTTAAATGTAAGACCTGACACTGAATAACTCCTGGGAGAAAACATAGAACAAAATCTTATGACATTGGGCTCAGCAATATTTCTTGGATATGACACCAAAAATCACTAGCAACAAAAGCAAAAACAGATAAGTGGCATTATACCAAGCTAAAAACCTTCTGCACTGCAAAAGAATCAATGGTCAAAAGGCAACCTACAGAATAGGAGAAAAATATTTGTAAATTATATATCTGATAAGAGGTTAATATCCAAAACAAATAAGGACCTCCTACAACTCAATGACAAAAAGCAAATAACCCAATTTTAATAATGGACAAAGGGTTTGAAGACAGGTTTCTCTACAGAAGACATACAAATGTCCAACAGATATATATCAAAACACTCAGCATCACTAATCATCAGGGAAACGCAACTCAAAACTATAATAAGATATAACCTCACACCTGTTAGTGTGGCTATTACAAAAAAAAAATCAAAAGATAACAAGTGTTGGAGAAGATGTTGAGAAATTGGAACTCTTGTACACTGTTGGTAGGAATGTAAAATGGGGTGCAGCTGCTATGGAAAACAGGACAGAGATTTTCCAAACAATTAAAAATAGAACTACTATGTAATCCAGGAATCACACTTCTGGGTATATATCCGAAATAATTGAAATGAGAACTTTGAAGAGGTATCTCCACCTTCTGATTCATTGCAACAGTATTCATAATAGCCAAGATATGGAAACAACCTAAATGAATAAAGAAAATGTGGTATACACATGCAAAGGAATATTATTCAGCCTTTAAAAAGAAGGAATCGCGTCATATGTGACAACATGGATAAAGTTAGAGGACATATGCTCTGTGAAATAAGCCAGTCATAGGAGGACAAGTACTGCCTGATTTCCCTTATACAGGATATCTAAAATAGTTAAACTCATGGAAACAGAGAGTAGAATGGTGTTTGCCAGGGACTGGGAGGGAAAGAAAAATAGGGAGTTGTTGTTCGACAAGTATATAGTTTCAGTTTTTCAAGGTAAGTTTTAGAGATCTGCTGTACAGCTTGGTGCCTATAGTTTACAATACTGTAGTGTGCATATAAAGTTCTGTCCAGAGGACAGATCTCATGTTAAATGTTCTCACCACAATCAAACAAACCAAAAACACTAATCTAGTGGGTTTTGGAAGGAAGCCTCTCTAGACCATGGTTGTAAGATCTGAAGTTTAGTTCCTGGAAGTACCAAGAGCTAGCCCTTTGACTCTTCTGTATATTTTCCTGTGTGTGACTTGGGGATGATTCCTGTTAAGGAAACCATTTGGAGGAGCAGATCAACTAAGAGTATTATGAAATAAAAAATTTATTCTAGGGATCAGACTTCATACAATTATGAGAGCAGCTGGGAAAGTTCTTGTCCAGAAGGGAGAATTGGAAAATTACTTAAGTCACTAACCATTCCTCCTGAAGCACTGGCAGCGGTGGACCTCTTTTAGTGATAACAAGTACCAGAGAGAGCAACTCGTTCTTCATCTTGGATCAGTAAAAATTTCCCTGAGACAATAGGTTTAGATTTGTAAAAAGCAACATAATTGAAGTATGATTAAATGCAATAAAATATACTCATTTTAGTCTACAGTTTGGTGACTTTTGGCAAATATATACACTTGAGTAACTACCACCACAGTCAAGATATAAAACATTTCTATCACCCTAAAAAGTTCTGTTCTTTTCTTTTGCACTTGATAATTCCCCACTCTTGGGCCCAGACAACTGTAGTCTTTCAGTCACTAGAAACTATATTTCCCACGTTTCAGAATTTCACATTTATGGAATCATATACTATGCTCTTTTGTAAGTGACTTCTTACATCCATCATGCTTTCAGAATCCTTCAGAATCTTTCAGAATCTTTCTTGTTGCTTTTATCAGTAGTTCACCACTTTTCATTGCTGAGTATTATGATATTGTATGGACCACATATGTAATATAATTCATTTGTTAATTTATTAATTTAGTTTATTAATTCAGCGTTTGAAATTATTCTAGCAAGGTAACTTTTAAAAATTCCTTGTGATTTCTACATATACAAGCATTCAAATAAAGACTTTTTACCACTTCCTTTCCGTTGTTTAAGGCTTTAATTCATTTTTCTTGCCTTTTTGCACAGACTAGAACCTCCAATACATTTCTGAATAAAAATGGTATCCAGTTTTATAACTGCTTGTGGTAGAAGGATAAATCTGGTGTTTATTACTTTGTCATAGGTCCTTGAGTTTTTGTAGGATTTATATGCCATCTTCTAGTATGTATGTGTCTTACCAAGGTTTCTTGAGTAATTACTGTATTTTACTCAACACATTCAATCAGCATGATATCCTCCATGTATTTGCAGAGCATTTGTTCTGTGGAATGGAGATATGACCAAGGTCCTTTGGACTAAGATTGGATATTGAGAGTTAATATAGCTTTGAACAGTGGTAAAACAGTGAATGTCTATTGGTGGCCCTTCAAGTTGAAAGCACAAAGCTTTTGGTGGTTTTTGTTAACAGGCTAAATAACAACCACCACAAAATATTTACCAGATTAATAACCATGCAAGGTACTAGCAGAGATGTGTTGATTTGTTCCAGTAAAAAACCCCACATCTTTAAGAGCAACTGTGATTTGACTCACCATCTAATTCAATTTGTGATCATACACTGTCACTTTCCAGAATCCATCTGTCTTATACTCAGAATTAAAAGGATATTTGAACAGGGCTGTGTTAGGTATCACCACTCCTCCGTCACTCAATTCCTTGATAATGTCATTAATCTCTAAAGTCCTTTCAGGACTGTTATATTACTTTGGGTTTAATATTTTGGTGGGTGGAGGAAATTCTGGGGCTTTCCACTTGGTCTTTCTTATCATAATAGCTCTTATTCAATAGGTCAGAAAACCAATATAGGGAGTCTGCCAGTTGTTGAATATGTATATTTCAATGATACCTTCTGTAATTTGAAAATAAACATGAGATAGTATTGGAGCTCCTTTACTACAGTGAGATAGCTCTGGTCCAAAATTACATTGATCACCTAACCTCCATTACCGCCTAATCTGACTATTGAGCTACAGTGACTTTGAGTCTCAGGAATTAGTGTCAGTTCACAATCAGTGTTCAATAATTTCCACCAAATCTGGTTACTTTCACTTCTTCAGTGCACAGTCACAATTATAAATGTCTGTAGTCCTTTTGAGAAAGAATAATTACAATATAAATTATTGTCAATATATCAGACTGAATGCTGGCTTCTACTAGAGGCATGGAACATCTCCAGGCTACTTTTATCTCTGATGTCTTTATACCTATACTGATATTTCTATGTACCTCATGGATATGGTTTGAATAATTGTCCCCTCCAAATCTCATGTTGAAATTTCATCCCCATTGTTGGAGGTAGGGCCTTGTAGGAGGTGTTTGGGCCGTGGGGGCTGGTCCCTCATGAACAAGTTGATGCTGCCCTCATGGTAATGAATGAATTCTCACTCTAATAGTTACCGCAGTATTTGATTGTTAAAAGGAACCTTGCGCCGCCTCCTGTCTCTCTTGCTTTCTTCCACTTGCCGTGTGATACTGGCTCCCCTCAGCCTTCCCCAAAGCCCCCACTGGAAGCAGATGCTGGCATCATGCTTCCTGTACAACCTGCAGAACCATGAACCAAATAAACCTCTTTTTCTTATAAATTACCCTGTCTTAGATATTCCTTTATATCAATGCAAAACAGACGAATACACTCACCCTAACCAAGGTTCTTTTTCAAGGTGGGAGAGAGTGGTGAAATGCAATTATATGAATTTGAACTCTCCAATTTTCGTCATCATTTCTTCTCCTCATAAGCCTGCAAGCTGGATGATACTGGATTTCTACTTTGTTTTCCTCTATAAAACGGAGTTTTCTTACATCACATCCATTTATAGGTGGTTTAAGGGAAGAAAAACTTTTTCTCCTAGGCTTGGCAACTAGGGTCCTTCAGATTAAACTGACAAAAGACAGATTAACAGAAGAGTTGATTTCTATACAGATGCCTTCACAAAAAAGAGGTAAAGACTCAAAGAAGCGGTTTGACCAATGAGTTTATATGTCATTTTAACAAAGCAATACATTCTGGAGAAGAAACCAGACAAAGGAAGGGAGAGGGTTTGGCTTCTAGAGCCAGTAAATTGTGGAAGGGTAAATATATGGGGAGAAAGAATGGAAGATAAGGGTTATTTAGTAAGGTTTGTTATGCATACTCTGCATACTCAAACTGGTGCCTCCTCCATTGATGTGAGTCCTCTTCCTTTTCCTGGTATGGGAGAGGGAGACATTTATATAAATGAAAATTTGTCCCCTGCTTTTATACTGAAAGGGGAGGGTTGAAAGCTTTTCCTGCATCAGTTTTTCTCAACTAACTCCAGCTCAGAATAATCCTTATGCCAAAGTGGCGTATTTTGAAGAAGCACCCTTTAATCACCTTCGGTAGCATCTATCATTCTCCTCTTCCTAATTCATAAAGATTGATGGGAAACAATGCTGATAAGCTTACTTAATAGGAAAGAAAAAAAATACTATTCTATTACAGCTTTATTGAAGCATTTATTATGCTTTATTTTGATTTTAACTCGACTATGCAATTCACAAGTTCTTAAGAGCAAGTACTTGTTATTTCATCCTACTATCTCTACACCTGTTGTAATTTTAGCACACAGTAGTAGACACGAATTAAATTTTGTTGAATGTAGACCATGAATGCATGAGTGCAAATGTAAACTAGTGTTACTGTTAGTAAAAAGCCTGAGTTCTAATTGTAAAATTATGCTGATTCTCCTGGGTTGGTAGTGACTTTCGGCCACTGAGTTTTAATGTTTTTTTCTAAGGAACTAACCATTTCAGGAATCATTCAACATGGGCTAAGAAAAGAAGTCTTGACACACTGAAACCAATTATGTGAAGAGTTACCAGAGTTATTAAAACAGAAGTAGCCTGACATCCCCAGCTTTTGAGAAACAGAACTCTGAGTTAACACTAATAGTTTTAATGATTCCATGTTTGAAGTCTGAAGTTCTGTGAATGATTCACCTTCAGCATATTTAAATTTATTAACCCATTTGCTTCTGGCAATTTATGTTTGGAAACGTCTTCCTTATGATTCAGTTGAGGAGTCTGGGAAGCAAGTATACAGCCAGGGCAGAGTTGCAGAATCCCAAGGGAAATGAATGTAAGAAAGAACTGACTCCTCTCCTGTGCCTATTTCCCACTCATCCTACACACCTTCTTCGGTGAGTGGATGAATCCCTACTGAAAAAAGGATCTACAAAGTTGCTCTTTTCAGGAAAAAGAAAAGGAAGTAGGAGGAGTATGGCAGGGAATATGGTAGGGCCAGGCATAGCTTGCCTTTGTATGACTGCAAAATGTCTACCAATTGGAATATATCATATCCTTTCTTCATTTTCATTTAATCCAAGACAGAGGGATGAGGCACTAGCAGGAACAAACTCCAAGTTTCCCTCTTTTTATTCTATTCCAGTTTTTCCTTTGTTGTACCTTACCTCAGATTTTTTTAACACTTCATCTTCTTCAGAGTGCTCAGTTCTTAAATTTCTCTGATAGCAGAAAACAAGTGTGTCTTATTCACCATTTGTTCCCATAGCCTTGTTAACATAAATAAAATATTAACGTACTTATTCAGTTTAAACTTTTACATGAAATATATATATGTGCATTTTTTTTAAAAGGCAAGTAGTACAGAAGAGCATAGTATGAAAGCTATTTTATCCATCCTTCCTTAACCCCCTCCTTATTTCCATGTGCTCCCAAACCCACCTTAAACAATTCCTGTTTTTAAGACAGGAAACAGTGCCTCATGCTTATAATCCCAACACTTTGGGAGGTTGAGACAGAAGGATCACTTGAGGCCAGGAGTTCGAGGCTACAGTGAACCATGATCGCACCACTGTGCTCCAGTCTGGGCAACAGAGGGAGAAAAACAAAAACACAAAAACCCCCAACAATTCCTGTTTTTAGTCCTTCTAGTCATTGTTTTCATTTTTACTGATTTGTCAGTTTTATACAATATCTTTGACTCTGCAATATAAAAGATGAAAAATGCACTTCACTCACAGCATCTCTCAACTCTTTCTTCCAGGTCTGAGTTTCTATAGTTACGTCACTGTATTAGTTGGCTCTCACAACTGGTATAAGGAACTGCCTGAGACTAGGTAATTTATGAGGGAAAGAGGTTTAATTGACTTACAGTTCTGCATGACTGGGGAGGCCTCAGGAAACTTACAATCATGGTGGAAGGTGAGGGGAAAGCAAGGCATGTCTTACATGGTGGCAGGAGAGAGAAAGCAGGGAACTGCCAAACACTTTTAAACCATCAGATCTTGTGAGAACTCACTCACCATCATGAGAAGAGCATAGGGAAAACCACCTCATGATCCAATCACCTCCCACCAGGTCCCTCCCTTGACATGTGGGCATTACAATTCAAGATGAGATTTGGGTGGGGACACAAAGCCAAACTGTATCAGTCAAAATTTTACACAATAAATGATGGTTGAATGAGTAAGTACACATTCCAATTTTCCCTCTCATCTCTTTACCTGAACAATGGTACCCTGGTTTATAAACTACTGGAAGCCAGCCCTTGCTCTGCCCAAAAATGAAAGAGCTTTCGACGCTGAGCCATTTGGTTTTTTGTTAGTAAATCCCCCCAACACGCTCAGTGATCGCCTTTTTAATTAAAACATTATCCTTCTCAGAAACATCTGAGTTTTAACAGGTCTCAAAGCCATTAACTGAAGGAAGAAGTCCTGATGCTGGAACTTTAAAGCATTGAGGCTTGCTCTTTAAATCCTCCAGGATGTCCTGTAGCTTCTTAGTGAGCTGCTGATTTGGGCTGGGCAAGACTAAGAAAGTGGAACTTATGCTTAGTGACTAGGGATCATCAGCTGTTTTTATTATGTCTGTCTTCTGAGGCTTTCTCTTTGGCTGTTGTTGGATGTATCAAAACAAAACATCTCCAGGAAAAAATATCAAAGGACCTAAAATTAATGTGTTATTTCAGTTTTCTTCTAAGCCAGCAAAAGAAAGTCCCTCTCTGACTAACGTCTGATAATACAAACCTCCCAGGCCAGCCCCTTTAACGTGCTGATTTAGGGCTCATGCCCGTTTTCCTCTCTCCTCATTTCATCTTCGTCTCTCTGATGCAATCAGCATGCTGGCCTTAGGCTCACCTCGGTTTTGTTTTATTTTTTAAGGGGGAAAGAAAAAAACTTTGGTTTCTCAAGTGGATATAAAATTAAACTCTTCTCCCCTTTTACAGCAGATTCTCTAAATCTTAGAGTTCAAAAGTTTTGATTTAAATCCTGCCTTAGAGTGAGTCACAGAAAAGGAAATTCTCATCAATTATCTACTTTGATAGCAGTGTTTGGTATTCATCTGTGGGGTCCTAGGAAAAGTATTCAACTCAGATTGAAAAATCTTGCTTGAGTCCTTCATGTACTATCTGCTTGCTGTGTGACTATGGGTAAGTCATCACAACTCTCTGAGCCAAGTTATCTCAACTAAAAATTGAAGATAGTAACATAGTACTTAGCTCACAGGGCTGTTGTATTGGTGCATTTAAGTCAATAAACTTAACTCAGCTGAAACTTAGCATACCTAAAATCAAATTTTTGATCTTGTTTTCCAATCCTTCTTCACCTCCAGTCTTTCCTATTTTAGCTGATTGCAACTCCAATCTTTCAGTTCCTCATGTGATGCTTCACATGGTCTTTCACCATGTGAAGACCATCTGGTCTTTCACCAGATAGGTCTCACACCAGATCTATCGCCTCTCACCAGATTGCTGCGGTGGCCACCTAACTGGTCTCCATATTTTCACCCTTGCCTCTCTAGGGTCTATTCTCAATACTTCAGGCAGATCAAACCCAATCACATTACTCTTCCATGCAGGTCCAGCCTTGGTTTCTTGTTAGACCTGATATCGAACTGGCTTACACTGGAACCAGGGTGTGAGTATTGAAATCCTTCTGTCTCCTTTGGTAAATATATTTTCCCAGTTTCCTCCCCTTGAAATTTCCCTAATATCCATCAGGGAGTGTCTTCACTAACTCAAGCAGTAATGCTTGGCACTTCGGGGGACCTCTAGGATACTGCTTCTGGGTATCCATCTGATTAGCTCTTTTAGCTTCTACAGCTATGTACTCAAGTGTCACCTTTTCAACAAGGCACTTTCTGACTGTCTTATTTACAATGGAAACTCTTCCCTCTTCCCCACTGGGAATCATTGCCCTGCATTGCAGTATCTCCATCTGACAGACTATAGACTTCACCTGTCTGTTCATCTATTGTCTGTCTCCCTTCTCTGCATCAACTAGAATACAACTGCCCTGAGAAAGAAATTTGTCTGTTCTGTTTACTCTTTTACCCCTAGTCCTAGAACAGAGGACCATAGCAAACCCTCAATAAATATTAGTTGGATGAGTGAACTACTCACTGCCCAGTTTTCCCATTTGAATAATAATTAAAAAAAAATGTATCCCAGATAAATTGTGGAAATTAAATCATTGATGTCAAAGTACCTTGTAAGATGTAAGTCCCTTAATAAAGATTAGTTGTCATCAGTCTCCCCTCATTGATAAACATTTGTGGACCACAGGTACCATATTCTCCAACACTACTGCCAGCCATGGTCTCCATGTTTGAAGGGACTCTAAGTATTCTGTCCTGGTGTCCTGGGTGCTACAGGTCTGAGTGGCCCATGATACTGCTTGTGCCCTGAATCCTGAGTGGATCAGAGAGACTTCTGAAGGTAACCAGGACAAGGAGTGTGGGTCAGTAGCCATGAGGAGTATGTGATGCATTCTTGTTATCCCTTCAGTGCTTCTTCTGTGGGCATATACATGGGCAGAGCTGGCATCAGCATTCATTTGTGCTGTGGTACTTGCATCAATAAGCCCTTTAAATGGGAAGATATCACAAAAGAGGAAGAAGTAGACACTTGCTTTATTCTCCATGTCTGGAAAGCAAAGTCCAACAGTAGTCATAGGTTCAGCATATGGTAATGTCTACATAAACTTCACAAGGATGTTTTTAAAATTTAAAGATTTGCTCTAGGAGACCCTTTGGAGACACGGCTAAGTGAGGGTCACAGGAAAGGCAAGAAAAAACATGCAGTGAACTTTGGAGAAAAAAAAAAAAAAATCCAAGCCTACTGAATCCCCATATAACAGTTCCCACTGAACTTGATGATCAATTCTCACTTCTTAACAAACAAACACAGAGTGGAGTGTACTATATATTTGGAGCCTAGACTGTAGCCCTTGCCATCAAGTAAAGCTACTCAAGATCTGTGAAGACATGTGGTCCATCCCACCGAAGGCGCCTTCCTCCTCTGGTGCCTCACACCCTGTACCTCACTACCTTGTACGCTTGTTTATTTGAGATGGGCACCCTTTAGCCAGTAATAAGATGAATGGTTGATGCTACAAGGATAGGAGTGTTTAGATTTGCACAGTGATACATAGCTTTAAGTTAGCGGAAAATAATTTTGGCAAGCAGATCTGTCTCCATGTCATAAAAATATTTCTCTCTAGTATTTTGTTCTGACAGCTCAAACAAATATAATATGAGAATACTACCTGTGGCTTGTCTTTTTTTTTTCTTTTGGTTTCTAATGCTGAATTTATAATCTTCTCTAACTTTGTGTGACCACACATATTTAAAATTCTTGTATCAATTTGACTCACTGCCACATTTCCTTCTGTGGGGACGAGGAAGCTACAGACCTCAAATGGCTTTTACATAGCCGGCATGACAAGTTCCCTGTGCATATGGAATAGCAGATGCCTCCTTTCAAGGCTGCTCTTGACATTGTGGTTGTTAATGATTCTTCCATTTGGGAATATTTCCGTTCTGCACCAAAAACCTATCTAAGGGGCGAAGGAAAGTGGTGAAAATGGGCACAGTACAGATGCCAGCAAGTTTCCCAGTTGGTCATGATCAACACATCATTCCAGAAAGGATAACTCTGGGGGGGCGGGGGGATTGGGGAGGGGAATTAAAACAAATTTTGGCAGACCCAAGCTTAGAAGAAAAACAATACTTTCACCGAATTTAGCCTCTGCTCTCTGTCATAGAAAATTATAATAAGTACACGAGAATTGCATTCAATTTTGGTCAAGTATTATTCTTGGAATATGCATTAGTCAGAATTGGCCTCATTAGAAGGGCACTTTTTGAACAGCAGTGTGGTGGTTCACAAGGCATGCAGACTCCTGAGAGGGTGCGATGCGGGTTTAAGAAGCTTATTTCATGTCCAATATCATTTACATTTCAAACTAGGACTCAAACCAGGGCTTATATTGAAACTTCAATTGACAAGAGGTAGAGCAAAATACATTCATCTATAAACATGCAATAATGTTATCAGAATTGCCACAACCCATTAATTATAAACATAAGCCTCGCTATTGACACTATGGCTCAGGCCCTGGGCTTTTTTTCCCCCGCTTCTGAGAAGTCAACATTTCCATTGAACCTATGCATGCATTAAAATTCTCATACCAGTCTACAATGAGGCATGTGTTTTTATTTTGCTTTCTATTTATAGTCTTTA
This sequence comes from Mandrillus leucophaeus, assembly GCF_000951045.1. Taxonomy (NCBI): domain Eukaryota; kingdom Metazoa; phylum Chordata; class Mammalia; order Primates; family Cercopithecidae; genus Mandrillus; species Mandrillus leucophaeus. The sequence continues at coordinate 123,404 of NW_012101287.1, read as the reverse complement.
TTTTGAAAACAACAATTGTGGTTTGGATTTATCATGAGGCTGAATTTTACACATGGAAAGACTCATTTTTTGTAGGCTTTTGCTTCATTTTTAGCTATATTATCTGATTTGCTATCTTCCCATGAGTATAAAGTATATACAGTATACATTACCAAACACATTTAATGGATGAGGAAAATGAAGGTAGAAGAAAAGTAGCTTGCCCAAACCAACAATAAAGCTTTAGGGGTATTTCACTGAGTTAGAACTGGTCAAAGGACTAGATTGGGAGAGACATAGAAGAAAATCTTACCTACGTTTTACCCAGGGCAGAAAGACTAAGCAAATTAAACCTTGAATGGGTTCTGTATCTTGATTCTTAATAGCAATTCCAAAATTTGGTAATCCAGAGCAAAGAAGCCAAAAACTGAGAAGATATTAAATCTATTTACCTGTGCTCTGGTGGAGGATTCAAGCCCTCACATCAGAGCAAAGGTATTTCCAGCTGACTTGGGCTTTCCCCTTAAAATGTATCTGTTGTCCTTCTATGATACAGACAAGGACGTGTTTATTCTAGGCGGTGCCAAAACTGTTTATGTCTTCAAGACGGGTGCTGACTCTAACTCTAGCACCGAGGTACTTTTTTTTAATGACTACTCACAGGAAAAGATTGACCTAGTTGAACCCACTGAAGCTTTAATCCAGATTTGAGGAGTGTGTGTCTCTGAGGTGGCAGAAAGAGTATCAGTGAAGCTCGGGCACTTCCTGTCTTCCAAATGAGTGTTTCTCACAGGATTCTAGTTTTCTGCTTCTGACTTAAGCCAGAAAGTACACAGGTGTGTGTAACTCAGTACTAAAGTTAAAATCTATGAACTGTTTCAGGCCTCACATGTTCAGGTTTGATTTTATTGTGGCAACTAGGTTTTAGGCAGGTTCTTATTTCTTTAGAACCAGGTCACCTAGCCCCTATTTTTCCATCAAAGAATCTCGGTTAACTTTGATTTTTAATTCTCAGACACCCTACTCACTGAACCACCCACCCCGCCTTCATACCCTGCTATTTTATTCCATATAAGGCCTTGAAATGTACTCACCTTACTCAGTGAAAATCCCTCTGGGGCGAGGAGCTGCCAGAGCATTAGAAATGTGATCTAAAGTCGCTATGCTTGAGACTGGTCACGTCCAGGTTGGAAGGTGTCAGGTATAAAATGAGAAAAAAAAATTTTTATCTCACAGCACTTATCAGACCATCTTCTTATAAGACTTTTCTTCTTTAGTTTTTAGTTCATTTCTTGGTTTTTCTGGAAAAATGCTGCAGTTATGTTGCTCATGCGGCCAAAAATCTGCACTTAATTGGGCACATAAAAAAATAGCAGACAGGAAGTCTATTTCCTCACAGAGAGATATTGCGGTTTATGGACACTGCTTTCATACCGCAAAGCCAGTGCATTATTTTATTTTTTAATACACTCCTGGTAAGATGTCCCTGGCAACCAGAGAGCTGTCAGTGACCACCAGGAGCAGTATCAGCACAGGTAGAGGTACTCAATTACACAATATTAGTTTAATATTGGTTTGATTTTTGAATCAACTTTAAGTTTCTGAATTTTTCTAGGTGCTAGAAAAATAGAGAATTTAATATTTATATACGCACTGAAAGGGATATATATATATGTGTGTGTGTGTGTGTGTGTGTGTATATATATATATTCTCTAGAGAGACTGCATCCCACAAATCAAACTGCATGGACTATCCATGGGTTCTGGGAAAACATTTAAGTTGCCTGTGTGACTTCCCCTGCACACACCCTCATTCCTCTCCCCTTGGGAACCAGTCAGTTTCCTGAAGACTATCAAATTACAAAGAGGAAGGAAGCGCTCATCTGCAGATTGACCATGCTTACTTTTCCAGTTGTCTTTCAATCTCTATCCTTCACATTCTTTGTTTTCATGTTCGTATGTCCCATATTTGAGTGATAATAATTAAATTCCCAAGAATTCAAACTTAGATGTTTAGAGTCCAGCTTACTATTTATAAATGAGGAAAGTAAGACAAAAAGTAATTCAGTTTTTTTTTTTTTTTTTTTCCTAAGGACATGGAACTTCAGCAGCAGAAACAGGACCGTATGTCCCATATTTGAGTGATAATAATTAAATTCCCAAGAATTCAAACTTAGATGTTTAGAGTCCAGCTTACTATTTATAAATGAGGAAAGTA
>NW_012101287.1:117220-121157 GCF_000951045.1 Mandrillus leucophaeus | reverse complement strand
TTTTTTTTTTTTTTTTTTTCCTAAGGACATGGAACTTCAGCAGCAGAAACAGGACCGAAACCTGGCTCTTCCCTTATGCCACACTGTCTTTCTATGTGAGTGGAAAACTAAAAATGAAATTGCTCTTCTCTTGTCACTTGCTTTGAGTGACTGGTACATTTGGTTCTGTCTAATGTACCCTTTCTATCTGCCTGTCTTGGGCACATTGCCTCATAATTTGGAAAAATATATAAGCCCCACATTTTTTCTAGGGCATGTGAGAAACTGCATTCGTTTTAAGCAACCTAGTGTCATCAAGTTAGCGTGGGCCTAATCCCACTTAAAAGTTAAATGAGGGCTTTTGTGTAATTGTTTTGCCTTCTAATTCAAACTAAGCCACAGGTAATCGAGTCTTTTCCTAATACCCCAGGCTTTGTAGAAACTAAAACCTATCCGGTTTGTACAGGTATCACTAGCCTCAGACTGGAATTCTCTAATGCTCTGGTCAACTCAACCCATGGAGGAGGTTTACATCATCTAGTGTTTTTGCATAGCCCTTTGTCTGGGACTAATTCTGACACTTTGCCTGCCAGAGAAGATAAAACTTAACAGTCTTTCTCCAGATTCTGTGATGGGAACTTGATCAAGGAGAAATCAGAGTTTAGACTCAGTCTCAGTTTCTCCAACTTGTCTCTGGTTCTTTGGCGCAGTCTTCAAAGGAGTAAACCTAACAGGAAACAAACTATTGCATATGGTCACGGCTGGCTGTATTTTGATTTGAAACACAATTCCCATCCTTTCATTATTATCTAGGGGAATCATAGGTGGGGCTGAATATCTCTGCCAGCTGATGTGGGAATTTGGGAGTGGGGAGTGGAATGGGCACTTTCTTATTTCTGCAAGAATGACTGTTCTAGATTTTCTTGGTACAGGCTTAGCAGCAACTACCTCACACAGAAAAGGAAAAAAATAATAATTATTATCATTTATTATCAAGTTACTACTAAATATCAGGGCTGGTTCCAGAATCTTCATCTATATTATCTAATCCTTCAAATCACTGTACAAAGCATGTTTTATTATGCTTCTTTTATAGATACAGGGAGGAATCAAGTTCTTTCCATCACTCAGTCTAAAGTCCAAATCTCTTAACAGGAAGAGGTAGGAAAGTGTCGTACTTAAGCGTGCAAACCCTACAGCTAGGCTGCCTGGCGTTAAATATCTGAACTGCCATAGTAGTTATACTAACTTAGGCAAGTTACTTAGGTTTTCTATGCTTCAGTTTCCGCATCTGTAAAATGGGGACCCAACTCTATATGATTGTTAGAGGGTTAACCATTTAATAAGTTTAAAGTGTGTAGAGCAATGCCCAGCACATTGTTTTAAATGTTAGCTAATATTCTTATTATTACAATTATTATTACTAGTATTAGCAATAGAATGTTGAATGAGACTTATCTCAGATTTCAGCTAAAGCCTCAAAGTTGAGAACACTAGATGCTAAGGTACCCCCACATTTTAAAGAAATTCTGCAGGACTTCCTGAAATGTAGCTCAGTGGTCCTGATTGCATCCCCCACATTACCACTTAATATAGAGAAAAGATCAGACATTCAAGAACCTTTTGAAATAGAGAATGCATAGGACTAGTACATTTTCAGTAAGTAGTGCTGTAGCATTTCCCCAAGACAAGTAAGAGGTCCTGAGCACCACGAGGCCCCTGAAAGAAGAGACTGGGGCCACATCCTGGAGGCTTGCTATGCTAGAACATCTGCAAGCTGCTCCACTGTTGCCCCTGAAGCAGAGTGTGAGAAGAGAATTCTGGGAAGTTTGGAGCCTGACAAACAGAAAGATTCATGCTTGCCTCTTACCACGTAGACTCTTACAGAGCAGCTCTTTATAGTACAGTGAGGAAAGAGAATTAGAATGGCCCCAGGTATCTTAGTTCCCTGCCCAGCACGATTACTTCCCTGGGCCTTGCGGCTTAAGGTGCTGGGCAGGGCCAGAGAAGACATGTTTCTGGGGAAGAATACACAGAAGAACTCCATTCTAAAGTTGTGAGTGTGACCTCTGCAGCACAGGTGGCTATGTGGACAGCCTATATGGAAAGCCTCAAGAGAGGACATCTTTTATGTGGAGGCATAGTGAAAGGAAACAGACATTGTTGAAGAGTGGGGCTAAAAGAGCGATAATGATTGGCAAGCTCAGGCTGAGAGTTGACACATGCTTGTGGGCCTAAGGACAGCTTGGAAGACTGGCTCTACAACCAGGAGCTGAGTGGTTGTGGCTAGGAGTGAGCATATCACCCACAGGCACTATTTTGACTGCAGAGTGGGCTATAATTTAATACCCTTCCGAGTGTGGGGCAGAAAAGTGGAAGAGAGTCTCCACTATGAAAGAATCCTTCCTCTGGGAATCTAAGTGACACTGAGGTCCTTATAAAAATCAGAACTCTTAGGCTTAACATCTATATCAAGACCAGAGCCTTGGCTGTGATTACCCACACATGGAACTGAGCAGAAACAAATGGCCTGGAAGGCATTCTTCTAGTTATAAAGGAATTGTATTGCCAAAGGAGCCAGAAAACTGGCTGGCTAAAACCTGTGACAAACCAACCCAACTCCTGAATCCATAAATCGACATCAGCAAGAAGCAGTGTGTGAAAGCTGTGGTAGCCCCAAGAAGGAACACTGTCCAAAGTCCGCTTTAGATGTGGCCATCGAAGACAATGGACAACAAATCCTCCCAGAGAGCTGAAGCCACGGCTCCCAAATGGGCTGACCGAAGGATTCACACCACGAACAGGGTAGGAAGTTTCCACAATTGCTTTCCAACAGGACTTGATAAATCTTATAGATCGACGACAGCTGTGTGTTTCTTATTTTCCCTTTTCTAACAGAAGCTTTTACTTTTGTCATCTTGTTCCTGTCCTTCATTTTATTTGGGGTGGATTCCTTGTCTGTTAGTTTACAGCCACCATGTCCCAAACAGCCACATTGAGACCTAATGTAGAGAGTTGATCTCATCCAGAGAACCCTGACCTGGATGCAGGAACTGGAAGAGGCTTTGGGATCACATTCCTTGGGAGGCGAATGAGGGTTTCTCTGGAGAATTTGGCAAAACTTCATAAAAGGGATGGAATGTGGCTGAGACTATTAGCTGTCCATCAAGATTTGTTGTTTTGTTTTGTTTTGTTTTGTTTGCATCTTCTTAATTTTAGGTGGGTACAAGGGCACTCAGAATAAAAATATTTTGCCAGGCTCCCTTGTAGATGGGGTGGCTATGTGAACATAATAGGCTATGCCCAGAAGTGAAGAAAATAATTTCATATTCACTTCTCTCTTAATGGAGGGGGTATGTTCTTCCTCCTTCCTCCAATCTGTTGCTTGGAATTTGGGTATGGTGAGGAGCCGTCCAGGACCATGAAGACAGAGAATACCCTGGAGTGGTGGAGCTATAAGATAGAAGCACCTGAGAACTTAGATTTTTGCAGAGCCCTAGACTGCTGGGCTATTACATGAGAAAGAATTTTCTATCACCTTTCTGCAAAAGCTCTTTTGGGTCTCTGTTACACACAGCCAAATTTTTATATTTGAATTCCTTTGCCTTTGATACAGTCTTTAATATATGCTGTCAGGGAGTTTATAATCCAGACCCTTCTTTTAATCCCTAACCATTAATATCAATTCCTTATATATTTTTGGGCTAAACAACACAGAGCTAAAACGTTTATGAGCTCAGGGAATTTGCTTATTTTGTTCACAACTGTGTTCTTGGTACCCAGTAGGCTTTCAGTCTTTATTCCTTTGCTCTATGCTAGTAACTGGTCATTTAATTAAGCAATTTAGAAACATTTATTAAGTACCCAGTATGTGTATGACTCTGGACTGAGACACATAGAGGCTAGAAATAATAATAACTAGTTTTCTTTCTTTCTCTTTCTTTCTTTCTTTCTTTCT
>NW_012101287.1:94734-117170 GCF_000951045.1 Mandrillus leucophaeus | reverse complement strand
TCTTTCTTTCTTTCTTTCTTTCTTTCTTTCTTTCTTTCTTTCTTTCTTTCTTTCTTTCTTTCTTTCTTTCTTTTTCTTTCTTTCTTTCTTTTTCTTTATCTTTGTTGCTTTCTCTCTTTCTTTCTTGCTCTCTTTCTCTTTCTTTCTTTTCTCTTTTTCTCTTTCCTCTCTCTTTCTCTCTCTTTTTCTTGCTTTCTCTCTTTTTTCTTTCTTTCTCTCTTTCCTCTCTTTCATTGTTTCTTTCTTTCTCTATCTCTTTTCTCCCTTCCCTCCCTCCCTCCCTTCCTCCCTTCCTTCCTTTCTTCCTTCCTTTCTTCCTTCCTTCTTTGAGACAAAGTCTCACTCTGTTGTCCAGGCTGGAGTGCAAATGGGATGAACATGCAGCCTCCAACTCCAGGGCTCAAGCAATCCTCCTGAGTATCTGGGACTACAAACACACCACTCCTGGCTATAATTAGCATTTATTGAACACTTATTAATTAGTAGGTATTACTCCAAGTGTTTTACATGTGCAGCACTTAATCCTTACCATAAACATATGAAACCAGTTCTATTACCATCCCCATGGAACCTAGTGAGAAACTGAGGTACTCAGAAGTTATCTGACTTTCCTAAAGTCACACTGAAGGGAGTTTCTGGGACTAGAATTCTGGCAGTTGGCCCCATATTTTCTGTTCCTAAGCACAGCACTCTACTGCCTTTCCAAAGGATATGGGGTATTATTCTCCTTGTTAAACCGCTACTTTAATTTCAAAATACCGTCGTCTCTCCAATGCATGTTCTGGAAAATGAATGTTCGTATTTTAAAATTACAAAGCCCATTTTAGACAGAAAGTGTTATGCATTTGGCTAAAATAGCAATTATTTTGTCAGATAGTAATATAATTTCCAAAAACCCTAATTTTAATGCAATGGAATTAACTTTCTAATACACAGTTATTTTCTAACTTTACAAACTAGACAATTTAATTTCCTGATCTTTAAACAAAGAAAATTTTAGTGTCTTTACTGATTATTTAATAACAATTTTGGGAAAATAGAACAGCACATTTTTCTTTGTAACTACTACTTATATAAACTAAGCAAAGAACTAATTGTCTTATTTGAAAATGATTGTCTAAAATGACATAAAAAGGTATGTACAAAATAATTGCTTTTCTTCAAAAACTAAAAATGATTTTTTGAAAAGACAAATATAGTTACTCAAAGTACAATTCTCACATGAAAGTCTTGACTGCTAAATTCAAAATAGCTTAAAAGCTAGATGGAATAAAAGAGAAATTGAAGACAGATTGCTAATATTCAGAATGCTTACAACCAATTGGACAATTTCTGTGGTGTAAATGCTCCCTCCCACCATGGCCAGTTTCAAACTATGAAGATGAGGCGATTGAATGTAGACTTGGGAATCTGTCACAATCTGTTCTGCAGAGCTCACAGGAGCAGCCCAGCACACCACTGGCTCCCAAGTCAGCCAATCACGTTCCAGATACAAACACATTTCAAGTGCCTTCTCTGTCTTGGGTTGTTCTGGACACTTTAACAAGCACTACAATACAAATAGAGTGTGCCCAAGACTATATGAGTAAGGATGTCTTGTACAAGTTTAGAGAAGCAACTCTTTCTTTTTGAGACAGAGTCTTGCTCTGTTGCCCGGGCTGGAGTGCAGAGGCATGATCTCAGCTCATTGTAACCTCCGCCTCCTGGGTTCGAGCAATTCTCCTATCTCAGCCTGCCGAGTAGCTGGGATTACGGCGCCCACCATCATGTGTGGCTATTTATTTTTATTTTTGTATTTTTAGTAGAGATGGGGGTTTCACCATGTTGGCCAGACTAGTCTTGAACTCCTGATCTCAGATGATCCACCTGCCTTGGCCTCTCGAAGTGTTGGGATTACAGGCATAAGCCACCACACCAGGCCTGGAGAAGCAACTCTTGAGCAGAAAGACTATGGAAAAACCTAAGGCAGTTTTGGTTTTGGAGGAATTTAGGAAGGCAAGATGAGGATACACAAATCATTGCAAGTGCCTATTGCATGAGTATTAATTAGCAGTGCCAATTGCATATTTTAGGTGCTCAATAACATACATTATAGTCCAATATGAACATGCTGTTCATCCTGCATGGAAATGCCAAATAGTTTTCAAAAGCAGTTTGCACTTTTAGATTTTGTGAGCTGTTTTAATTAATTTAGTCTGTTTGTTCTTGCATTGGCAGAACTCAAGTTACTCTGTTTCCTCTACTTCCTTCTACTCCAAAGGTAGCAAAATCAATTAGAAGAAACTTCCTGATTTCTGTAACAGAAATGAAGTCTAGATCCATGTGGAATGGGCTTGAGAGTTACCATCTGAGTGAATCCTCGCACGTTATAGTTATATATTCCTTCAATGTGAGAACCGAGGCGGAGACTACTGAGAGACTCAGGACTACATCTGTGATTTGCAAAATGTTTTCAGATATCATTCAACATTATATTGAATTCATGTGTAGAAGTAAATATGACACTTAGTTTATCGATGCAGTTTTTGTGTGTGAGGCAAATGGAAAGGAGTAGTACATCAAAGCTATCCCCATCTACAAGGAATCCTGACATTTCACCAAATCTCTTCTTGCTGCACTTTTTTTTAACCAGTTTTCCTTCTGGCTCTATAGAAAGGTGATGATGAGAAGAAACAACAGCCGCAGCAACAACTTCCCTTCTTTATTAAAATAAAACTCAGAACCTCTGTCCCTGACTTTTCAGTGGGGCTGCCGTGTCAAAGGAGCTCATGGGCTCAATAAATATACCCTTTGAAACTATCTCCCTGTTTTAATGGAGGGGCATGTTCAGTTCTACTGGGAACTGTTGGCCCTGGCAATAGTCCATCTGATACTTTGGAAATGCAATAGTACTCTAAGTGAGAGACTCACAGAGGAAGAGGAAAAGCCAGAAAGGCTAGAAGCTGTTTGATCAGCTGCCTCTTTTCACCTGAGGTTTTCCCTCCAAAGTGAATCTTGGAGATTTATAGATAAAGTTTCACTTCAAGATAGCCACCACCACCACTACCACCACATTACCCAATCACTAGGGGCCTTCAACTGTTTTTTTTCTTTTCTTTTGGTAGACAGGTGAACAAATTCCTTTTCTTTTTGACTCATTAAAGACAGTATCAAACATTTTCTTAAAGTTCTTGCATAGTAACCTTTTGCCTACACCAATAAAAAGTCTACTAGAAAATTTAAAACGTATCAAAACATGAGTTTTTCAGTACTGATCTCTTATCAAAATGTACTTAACATCAGTTTCACATTATAGTTTGTCTGGAACATCTAATGGGATACTTGGATTTTAATTTCTTTCCTTAGCTTGCGTTTACCAGCGTGTATAAGATTACTGGTGTGTATAAGATTGTGCTTACATCAATCTTATACACACCAGTATGGTAGCGAGCTTCCAGTTATCCCTACTGCACGCAGATTTGATGAAATCCTCCCTCTGCCAATAGCAGCTTTCAGTTTTCCTGTCTCTGCGTGTGAGCTCTCTGGTGGTTGCCTTCATACCCAGGTTTCCCTGCCCTTTTGCCTTCTATTTCCTTAAGGCTCTGTGAGAGCTCCTGGCTCCCTGAATGTAGAAGGAATTTCTGGATTTTTTTTTTTTTTTTTTTTTCAAATATTTCTCTCCTGGAAGGGAACAATTCTCTGCTCAGCGTGGACTTAGTCCACTCAGCCTATCCCGGGGATCTTTACTTTGCGCTCCCCCTGCAAGTCCCTTTCACCTCTTCCACCTCGTGCAAATGATTCTTCTTGTCATTGACTGTTTCTCTGTACTATTAAAGTTGTCTGTGGTCTGTTCACTAACTTTACGTCCAGGCTGGTTCTCTTCTTGAGTCAAGCCAATCTAGCCTCTGGGACTGGTTTCTCTACCATCTCTGTGGTCTTAAAGGCTGCGACCATCACCAGATCCTGTTTTTTTCTTATCGCTGCCTCTCCAGGAAACACTGAATATAATCAAGACATCTCAAAGGTCTGCACCCCAGGGAATCCTCCACTTAATCATCTTTTTAGCTTCTGTGTCCAATTCATTTTTTGACCTTCATAGCTCAGGTTATCAGCTTCATTAATCACTCCAGTATTCTAGTCATTGCCTTATTTGTGTTTTTCTTTTCTTCTTTCTTTCAACAGGAAGAAAATTTAAAATACAGAGGAAAAGACTTTTACATACAGTAATGACAGTATATTCAGCAGTAGGTGTGACTTTCCCAATGGGAAAAATATTTGCAACTTTCAACACATTATATTTCACATTATTGGTGGTACTTTGTAAGCAACTGATCTAATCTGATAACAGAGTAAGTGGTTGGAACTGAATGTAAATCTGGATGCATTTATATGGAGGAAGTAATTAGAACTATATGAGCAAGGAGTTCATTAGTGCAAATATAAAATTTTAAAAAGTGAGTTAATTAGTGTTAAATTATATAATAATTCCTGGCTTAGATAAATTCCATTGTAGTTTATACCACTTTAATGTTTACTGTTATACTATTAATAGGGTGATAAAGTACATTATTCTCATTTAGAGCAAACTTCGTAGTGAAAAGTAAATAGACTTTTAAGTCAAACACACCTAGATTTAAAAGTCAGTTCTATTTTTTGCTAGATGTGTGAATGCATATAAGTTAACCTCATTCTTCTCAGTCTCCATTTCTTATGTAATACTAATACCTTGAAGTTGCTCTTGCACCATTTAGATTAAAGTCAATTAAATGATACAACATGTGTACAATGCCCAGTATAGTACCTCATACTTAGTGACAATAAATAAATAGTAGGTACCATATTAAAAGATAAATAATGATTTAAATATGGGTGGGACACCTCTGTGTATATTTGCCAAGACTTTTTGTTTCTCTAATCTCTTACTTTTGAGTAATTTTCAGACTACTGAATGCTAAGATTCAGACTTGATATTTTTATAGCATATTAACTAGCTATATTTTCTCTTGGAGGAATTTACTCCTTTCCAAATATGGGTATTGAGTTAGAGTTTAGATACAAATTTTGATTAATAAAATTACTAATAATTTATGCTTTTGTTTAGTAGTTATTAGGGATAATACATGATCAAAGAAAATTTCTTCATCTTCCTGAAAATTGAAGAATTGACAAAATTAAGAGGAAACTTGACCCCTAGTTAAAAGCCTGATATCTCCTTCTAAAGTTCAAATCAATAATTATTTACTAAGTGGGGTATATTAGTCCATTTTCACACTGCTGATAAAGACATACCTGAGACTGAGTAAATTATAAAGAAAAAGAGGTTTAATGGACTCACAGTTGCATGTGGCTGGGAAGGTCTCACAATCATGGTGGAAGGCGAAAGACATGTCTTACATGGTGGCAGACAAGAGACAGAATGTGAGCCAAGCAAAAGGGGAAACCCCTTATAAAAACATCAGATATTGTGAGAATTATTGTGAGAACTACTAGGAGAACAGTCTGGAAGAAACTTCTTCCATGATTCAAGTATCCCCCACCAGGGCCCCTCCCACAACATGTGGGAATTATGGGAGCTACAATTCAAGATGAGGTTTGGGTGGGGACACAGCCAAACCATATCATGGGGGTAAATATACACAAATAATCTGAGTAATTAGGTTCCCAAGTTGAGTGGCAAGATGGTAGAAGAAAAAGAAAGGAAATAAGGTAGTATTAAAATGGTAGGTATTAATTAATTTTTCCTTACCTAAATATTTCAAAATGATTGTCTATATTGGAAATATTCTTTAAAAATGTTCCTTTAGATATAAACTTAGTAAAGGAAGAGTCCAAAGTGTTTTACCTATCCTTGTAAGTATGTATTCTCCCATTAGCAAAGAACAAGAGATAATTTATGCTGGATGAAGAAGATACAGATCTGATTTGCTAAGATTTATGTATTTCTTGTGAGATGAGAAGACTGGTTAAAATTTTAGTAGAATGATAAACATACTAAACTCCTTTTTAAAATGGCAGTTATTGCCAGTTTCTATAGCCTAATTTTGTCAGCGACTGTATTTTAGCATAATAGGGTCTTGCTTATGCCACAAAAAAGTATTATACATGAAGCCATGTTATAGCCATTTCCTTCCGGTGCTTACAATAACTGAATATCTTCAGATGGGATGAATAAAAACTCGCTATTCCAAACTTCACACTGGGGTGGGTTGTGTTATAATGAGACTCTGGTGTGCATGCGATGTTTTTCTTTGTTGACAGTTTTTGAGAAGATTTTGATTTCCTAGTGAGTAAATTTACCAAATCACTCACCCTTTAAAAACTCAGAATTTATTTCTTGCCTCAGAGGGTAATTTCTGGCCCCAAAGGTAATTTTTTAGAGGATTATTTGAAAATTAAATTACCTTTCTTCTTTCCTGCCCCATTCCATGCCAATGCAAGAAATAGAGAACTTTTTTTTTTTTTAATACTTTAAGTTCTAGGGTACATGTGCACAACATGCAGGTTTGTTACATATGTATACAAGTGCCATGTTGGTGTGCTGCACCCATTATCTCGTCATTTACATTAGGTGTATCTCCTAATGCTATCCCTCCTCCCACCCTCTCCCCACAATAGGACCCGGTATGTGATGTTCCCCTTCCTGTGTCCAAGTGATCTCATTGTTCAATTCCCACCTATAAGTGAGAATATGCGGTATTTGGTTTTCTGTTCTTGCGATAGTTTGCTGAGAATGATGGTTTCCAGCTGCATCCATGTCCCTACATGAAATAGAGAACTTTAAGGTTTTAGGATTAGTAGTTCCTTATATCTCCTGGAACATGTAATGTATAGTGATGTTGATACTATCATTTCCATTTTTAAGGAAGGAGGGGAAGGTGAGAACTCAGGAAGATAAACAGGTGGGCAAAGTATTATCACTCCAACTCGTATCTTGTGTTAGTTGCCATAGTAGCTTTTCTCGGACAAGTTATTGCTCAGTGTTTGATGTTGTTAGGTTATTTCATTTAAATTTTATTTGTACCTAAAATAAGCCACAGGGTCATTGTTTTTATTTTGCATTTTATTTTTTTTAAAAAAACAAATTATCTATTAATTCTAATGGCTTCTCAGTACATTGCACTCCTCTAAAATTGTTCACATTGCATCAGAATTCTAGTTGCTTTTTTTTTCTGTCCTCAAACAATGATGTGAACATGTCAAATGACTTAGTGGTTCTTCTGGCATTAGTAACTGAAAAATTTGAATGCTTATCTGAACTTTCTCTGAACTATCTTGAATTTTCTTGGGTCTATAAAATTGGAACTGAAATCTCATGGAAACTGGCTTTCTCCAGAAATTTTTGGTGAGCCAGAAATACTGTGAGAGCAGCCTTTCCCGTGGTGTTTTGGCATTTTTACTTTGGCCCCAGACAGAACCAGGAAGTTCAGAGGTGAATGAGAATGAAAAATAATGAAATGGTAAGAGTGATCTTTTTTTTTTTTTCCTACTTCAGAAAGATTCAATTCAGAATTCTTTTAAGAACATGTTGAGTCAGTCTTAACAACTACAGACCTCATAGTATGCGTTAAGAGAGATTTGGGATGCCATGAGTAATTCAGCCCCTCTAAGGTAAAGAAGACGAAAATTAAAAATTACAATTTCCTCTTATGTTTCACACTATGTACTAAAACATCATTTTTTTTGAAACTGCAGATTCTATAAAATTATTGGTCCGTTATATTAGCATACATCCCTTGTCTATAGTGATAACATGGCAGATACATTAATGAACTAACATCAACTTTCCTTAGTATCCCTTAATTCAAATTTCTACCACCAGGTAGAGTGCATTTCTATAGATTCTCATATTTGGAGGTTTAGAATCTATCATTAGAGTTTACAAGAGTTTTTAGCATATGGATTGTCACAGATTGTCCTGGAATCCAAGTTTCTATTTGTAAGCCAAATCATCTAGAAGGTATATTAGTTATTTTCCCAGAAGCATCCTGAAGGAGAGGGGCTTTCTTGTTTATTAAGGCGGCAGTTCTCAAATCTTGGTCTACCTATGGCACTTTTAAAAAGAGACATACCGGCCCACCCCCAGTCTACTAAGTCTGAATCAGTGAGGGTGAAGCCTATTGGGCTATATTTTTATTAAGCTCCATTGGTGATTTTGATGTGCAGCAAATTTCTCATCAGGTATCACTGATTTAAATGGTCACTTACATGTCATAAGCTTTTCACCAGGTTGTAAAAGACGATCCAAAATGGCAATTTATGCTTATATAAGCTTTGATTACTTCATCTCATACAATATTCTCTGCAATCCTTCTCAAAAACTGTGTATAGAGGCTATCACTTTCATCCTCATTTTATGGTGGCAGGGACCAAGACTCAGAGTTTCAATCATTTGCCCAGTTATGAAGCGATAGAGCTGAAACACAAATCCTGCTTTTTTGTCTTGAAGCTCTTGACTTGTGACATATAACACTGATGTACTGCAAGCAGGAAAAGGAACAACATTCATTCCTGCTTTAAAAAATGATTTAAAAAGAACTTACAGTGAAGAAAGGTATAACATTATAAACAACAATAACACCGAGTATTTGACAGACACGTATTCCTGTAGTAGTTTGTTCTCGCACTGCTATAAAGAAATATGTGAGACTGGGTAATTTATAAAGAAAAGAGATTTAATTGGCTCATGGTTTCACAGGTTGTATAGGAAACACGGCAGCAGCTGCTTCTGGGAGGCCTCAGGGAGCTTTTACTCATGGTGGAAGGCAAAGTGGGAGTAGGCGTCTTACATGGCAGGAACAGGATGAAGTGAAAAAGCTGGGAGGTGTCACAGGCTTTTAAACAACAAGATCTCACTATATCTCACTCACTCACTGTCATGAGAACAGCACCGAGGGAATGGTGCTAAACTATTCATGAAGGACCCACCCTCGTAATCCAATCACCTCTTACCACACCCCACCTCCAACGTTGGGGATTACAGTTTGACCTGAGATTTGGATGGGAACACAGATTCAAACCATATCAATTTCTAAATGCCTTCATTATCTGGAAAGACAGAAGGGTAATTTGAGGACACTGTCCACAGATAGCTTCTTTCAGATACCTATTCCAATTAGTGAGTGTTCAGTGAATGCTTGGCAACAGACTATTGATGTGAAGTTTTTGTTCTCTTTGCAAACCTTTGCAAATCATAGCAATTAGAGTATTAATTGCCATTGCTGAGAAGTATTCATCTGTCTTGCTAGCCACTCAATTCATTCCATGTTCATTTTTTGCATTAGAGGCTTGGAAGACCAAAACTTACAAATATTTACATTACAACATAAATATTTATAAATGATAATAAATAACAAATATAAATATATTATATTCCTGTAGCGCTCTAAAAATCCAAAGTTTATGAGCATCTGAAGATTTTCAAACGTTTTGATGAAATTAATGCCCCCCAAAGAGTCTTACTTCATTGTTTTTGCTGGCCATATTTTAAAAGCCATTCCCTTCCAGTGATCTAAAGGACTGGACTTTGAATAAATGATGGCCTTTGGGTCAGTCTGTCCGCTCTGTGATTTGTACAGGATTGGCATCTATTGCCCTGGACTTCATCTCAGACATTCATTTGGAATGCAGTCACATAGGATAGGGCAGGGGCAGGGGCAGGGAGCACGCCGGGGCAGGGAAGGATGATTTTCAAGCTGAAAGATAGCCCCCTGAAAAAGTCGATCCTGAGAGGAAAAAAGTAAGTAAGAGTTGGCTGTGATTAAAGTAGAAGTGTGTAAGGTTACTGAAAAACACCGAAGTGTATAATGGTTTCAACAAACTGCCCTTAGGCGGGTTTAGCGAGTGCAGTTGGCATTCATACAAAAGATAACCTAACCTGACACTAACCCTGCCAGTAGTTCAGGGATAATATTTTCACTAGGATGAACTGCTCTTGAACTGTTTCTGTAATTTATTTGGTGCAAACAGGCTTTCCTTCAACATCAGACATGCATGTCTTATGGCCACCCATTTGTTTATTGTAAAAACATATTTATTATAGCCAATGCAAGCAAAACCCTCCTTTCCAGTGGTGTTTTAATTCCCCTGAAGCCTTCTCATACTGTGTACCACAGCCCTGATGATGAAGTATACGCAAGCTTGTTCCAAACCATGTCCCATGTTTTCTTTGGCCTTACCTTCAAAAATCTATTGCTAAAGAGCAACTCCTAGTGTTTTATGACCTTTTTACCATGATGGTGCTTATCCTTTGGACTTGAAATGATTTTCTTTCTCTTGATGAAAATGTCAAGTGTGCCTGAGAACCTGGCCAGAAAGTGGACACTGGGTAACGCAGTGAGAAGGGAGAACAGCTGCCTGGATACAATAGAATAAGTATGTTTCAGAGAATCACAGGAGTATAGTAAAGTAAGGAATATAAAGTAAGGAGTATAAAGTAAGGAGTAAGTAAGGAGTATAAAGTAAGGAGGATAAAGTAAGGAGCATGTTTTAGAAAATCACAGGAGTATAGTAAAGTAAGGAGTATAGGAGTATCAGTTGGTAGAATCTATGTGAAGAACCACAATGTATAATCAGTTTCATCATCACTGTTACTAATATTTATCCTCCATGAAGTCATAAATACTTAGCCTTTGGACTGATCCTGAAAGTAAAGGAGACTTTGGATGGTTCTAGAGATTATGGTCCCTATGGACACTAATTCATTCCCAAAATATTTTCTTGAGTAGCTGCTATGCACCAGGCAGTAAACGAGAAAGAAAAAAAAGTTTAATTTTCTTCACCAAATCCACTTATTTGTTTTCCATCTGTGACTACCCAATCCCCATTTTGTATTAGTGAAACAACTAGTTTTGGGTTCATTCCAAGTCTTTTGGATGCCAACCAGCTTTTTGGATGCCAAAAGAGTCCAAAGACCTGATGAGCATTTTAGATCTCATTTATGATCATGGTAAGAAAAGGAAATGTGGAATGATTCATCTGTTCATCTGGCCAAGGAATATCTTAGAGTTGAAGTGATTCTACAGAAGAATTAACACTAGATTGTTGCTAGCACAGATGACACCTTTTTGTAAATGGGGAAAAAGTGCCCCTTCCTCATGACTTTATTTCAGTAGAGAATATTGCCATAATAAATATGCAAATCCATGACATCTATGATGTGAATGTCATTCTTAGATATTCTTCCTTGTACAGTGTATAGCCATGTGCAGTCACTCTATAAGGCAACTTTATCAGGCGGTTTGGAGGGAATGTAAACAAATTGGGGCAATACATTAATATTAATATGTATTCTCCTAACAAGGAACATCTGCTGATAGTATTCTGTCACAAACCATTTCCAATAAATCTCTCCTTTTTTACGGTTCTCTCCCAAGCACATATCTAGCTGGGTGCTTGGGTTTATCTCTAGTATTTAAACAAAAGCTATTTTTACTACCCTTCATCACTAATCACCCTTTCCTCTATTTGTAAATTTCCCTACAATTTTTTCTCAGTTGAATGTTCTGCTTCTCTGATTAGTCTAATTTTATTTTGCTTTGCAATTCTAAAGCTCTCTTAATCAAAATCAAGTGGATGAGAAAGTCCATGAATTACCTGCCCATAAGGCACTAAATCACTGAACTACATATCTAAACAATGTTTGTGTCATGGGAATCTAGAGTCACAAAATCTCAGACTAAAAAAGTAAAAGTTTATTTCCCTGCTTATATTCTGAATGTACTTTCTATTACATTTGCCACATGTTTACAAGGCAGAAAGAAAGTGAATGCAAAGTAAATTAGTGAGGCCCCATCTCCTTTCCTAGCTTCAACATCTAGTAACAAGAAGACCTCCATATCTAAAATTTTAGATTGCTTTTATACCAGGCAACCACCTCATGGATTTTGGGAAGATAAAACTGAGTTTGTTTCTTAGAATTTGGTTAATTTCTAAGAACACGTTTTATATAATAAGACCATGTTTATTCCAACCCAAGACCTATCTGGAATACTCTAATGCATGCAGTGTTACTTACTAAACACATGAATTGTTCAACTATCTGGAGACATTTGTATAGTATTCCATAGTACCTATCAGTTAACATAGTCATTTGGGGAAAATTGAGGAACAAAACTAGCAATGGTTCTCATAAAATTTTATCCATGGAAGTTTGGATTTGGAAAGTCTGGCTTGTTTATCTATTAACCATTAACTGGTTAGTTCTGTAATATCATGAGACCAATTGCCATCCTTCACTTCTTTGTTTTCTATCTTTTCATTAGTCCCCATTGATTTCTATTTTAAAAATCATACTTTAGTCTGTAATATGGCTATTCCAACCCATATCATAGGATACTGCTACTTATCAAAGGCTATTATACATTAAATATATCTGTCCTCAATTATTTGGACAAAATAAATGTACATATGTGTACAGTAGGGATTAGGAGACGCACTCCAAAAACCCTAAGAGCATCCATAAAAGAAGCTTAAGGGCTGCAAGGGGTTAAGACAAGGAACCCAGCAGGAGAGACTCATGGTATTGTGTTCTCATTTCAATCATAAGAAGTTTTCTTTTACGTGTCTAATAACTTGGATTTACTTATGAGATTTCTATTAAGAAAAGATTCAACAACTTCCATGAATTTAAAAGCCATTTGCTTAGGAAATGCTTTGGTATATAATCCTTAAGTTATTACCGTATAGCTTCCTTATTCTAACCTTTGCCTCCACCTAAATTCTTACCTCTTCAAGGCAGGCATTGTGTCATAATCAACTCTTCAGCTGGAGCAATGAGTCTTAAACAAGTGCACAATAAAATTGTTAAAATAATTCTATAATTGGCCGGGCGCGGTGGCTCAAGCCTGTAATCCCAGCACTTTGGGAGGCCGAGACGGGCGGATCACGAGGTCAGGAGATCGAGACCATCCTGGCTAACCCGGTGAAACCCCGGCTCTACTAAAAAATACAAAAAACTAGCCGGGCGAGGTGGCAGGCACCTGTAGTCCCAGTTACTCGGGAGGCTGAGGCAGGAGAATGGCGTGAACCCGGGAGGTGGAGCTTGCAGTGAGCTGAGATCTGGCCACTGCACTCCAGCCTGGGCGACAGAGCGAGACTCTGTCTCAAGAAAAAAAAAAAAAGATTCCATAATTGTATTTATATACACTGAAAATAAACCAACTGTCACATTTTAAATACAGTTTCTAGGGATATTAGTTAGATTTAGACTAAGAGTGGCCTGAAAAGAATAAGGAAATCATAATTGTAAAATAGATAATTCTCAAAGAACAATGATTTTAAAATGCTTTAGTGGACACTGGAGAAAGGACACCCTATTCAATAAATGGTGCTGGGAAAATTGGATAGCCATATGCAGAAGAATGAAACTAAACTCTTATCTCTCTCACCATATACAAAAAATTAACTTAAGAAGGATTAAAGACTTAAATGTAAGACTGGAAACTGTAAAAATTCTAGAAGAAAATCTGGTAAAAACTCTTGTGGACACTGGACTAGAGAAAGTAATTCATGATGAAGACCCCAAAGCAATAGCGACAAAAATAATAGACAAATGGGACCTAGTTAAACAAAAAAGTTTCTGCACAGCAAAGGAAATAATCAACAGAATAAACAACCTACAGAATTGGAAAAATATATTCAAACTACACATCTGACAAAGAACTAATAACCAGACTCCACAAGGAACTCAACTCCACAAGAAAAAAAGCAAACAACCCCGTTAAAAACTGGGCAAAGGACATGAACAGACATTTCTCGAAAGAGGAAATACAAGCAGCCAACAAACACATGAAAAAAATGCTCAACATCACTAATCATCAGAGAAATGCAAATCAAAACCACAATGCGATATCATATTCCACCAGTCAGAAAGGCTGTTATTAAAAAGTCAAAAAGCAACAGATGTTGGCCTGGATGCAGAGGAAAAAGAACACTTATACACTGTTAGTGGGAATATAAATTAGTTAAATCTCTATGGAAAACAGTGTGATTTCTCAATGAACTAAAAATAGAACTCTCATTGGACCTAGCAATCCCACTATTGGGTATCTACCCAAAGGAAAATAAATCATATGTAAAACAGACACCTGCACCCATGTTCATCACAGCACTGTCCACAAGAGCAAAGTTATGGAATCAACTTAAGTGTCCATCAGTGGTTGACTGGATAAAGAAAATGTGGCACCTAATACACCATGAAATACTACTCAGCAATAAAAAAATAAAATAAAATCATATCCTTTGCAGCAACAAGAATGGAGCTAGAGGCCGTTATCCTAAGTGAACACAGAAACAGAAAACCAAATACTGCATGTTTTCACTTGTAATTGGGAGCTAAACAGTGGGTACACATGGGCATAATGATGGAAATAATAGACACTGGGGACTCTGAAAGAGAGGAGGATGGGAGGTGGTCGAGAATTGAAAAACTAGCTATCGGGTACAATGTTCCCTATTTGGGTGATGGGCGCACTACAAGCCCAGTCCCCGCCAGCATGCAATATACCCATGTAACAAACATATATGTGTACTCCTTGAATCTAAAATAAAATAAAATTTTAAAAATAAAAAATTAAAAGATTTAATGAATGCCTGGAATGGCTCCATGGCACTGTCTTAAAGTGGCATTTCATGTTCTGAAACGTTTGATGACTCTAACGGCAGCTATATTTCATCTCTGTGGGTGAGAGTGAAAAAGTAGTTTTGGGATATGTATTTATCTGTACATGTACAGTCTGAGTCCAAATGTGTTGTTATCAGACTCTTTTGTGGTATTCCTGTGACCTGGGCCAAGTTACTATGTACAAAAACAAACCACATTGGTTTCCAGTTGCCCTCAAAAATCAGAGAAAGGTGAGAGGGAATTGGTGCAGCTGTGGCAACAACCTTATTACAACCTTTTTGTGAGAGAATAAGGGTATCTAATGAAAAAATACCTGGGAAATTTGAGTACAAAATAATTAGAAGCTATGAATATCTGGGTACGGGATTTTTCATTTAGTAGGAAATGTTTAGTTGGAAGCTTTCCATGTGTGTATTTGTTGATTAGTTGTTTTTTCTTCAAAATCTGGATATAAATTTAAATCTCTCATTTTTACTAGTTTAACTGGAATTATTGAGTTCTAGCTTTAATGTTACCTTGGGTCAACTTGCTTTAATCATCTGGGGACCTAGCATTCAATCCTTTCCAGCACAGATTACTTGATGGAGAATATCTAAGTGTTCTTGGGAAGCATTAATCACACCCCCATTGCCTCCCATGAAAAATTTGCCAGAAGCCCAAACCAATATTTAGACTATTGACATTAATTCTGTCCCTCTCCCTCTCTAAGGTGGTGTAGTGTAACTTTTAAGATCAAGTTTTTATACAAGCAAAAACATTTTCAGATTTCCAATAATTTTATCTTTCATTTTATGCCAAAGATATAAATTTACATCCAGCATTTGCTACAATCACATGGCCCTCCACAGCTACCCAAGCAAGCAGCCAGCAGAAACAGGAAGTTTAATAAAACCCTATACTTCTATAAAATGTAAGCTGACATGTGTCGTGAACCTGGACCTCCCCCTACAAAACTGATAAACATTTTCTTTTTAAAAGTTGCCTATTATCCTAAGTATATTTAATTCCTTAAATGACTAAGGGAAACGACACTTCCAACAGTTGCAGTCTTTAATATGAAAATGTATGTGGTATTTTTTTCACATTAGCTGATATGCTATTTCAAAATAATACCTTTTTATATCAGCTTACCAATTTCAAATAGAGCATAACTTCTATATAATGATCTTTATAGTAATGTGCATATATTGGAATGAACTGACATTTTAGCTGTACATTATACATTATCATGTTTTTGCTTGTCAGAGAAAAAATCTTTTCACAGTTTTCATTGTGATATTTTATTGAATATATAATATAAAATTTTCTTACCTATAATTCTATATTAAGAAGTGATAATTTAGAAAACTAATATGATCCTGAAATATGTGCCAGAGGTTGTAGGCAAGGCTCAAGCTGCTCTTTATGTTTTGTAAAGACTATGCCCTTACTTCTAAAATTTAATTGAGCAGGATTGAAAATAAGTTGTTGATAGTCATAAAGAAATAAATGTAACTAAAGAGTTAGAAATGAGAGCAGTGAAGAAATTAAGAGAGTATTTAAAGTCATTGATTATAGAGGTCATTGTTAAAATTTGAATACATGATTTGCAGTTTTAAAATAGGTGTTTTTTTTTCTCTCCTCTTAGAAATCACCCAAATCAATAAGAACAAGAAGTAAATACCTAAACCTAGAACTTAGTTCTATGATAGGAAGAGGGCCTTCTAACTCTGAATCCTAACAAAGGAAGAAGGTTGCCAGATCTTCTGAAGTAAAACAGGGACACAGGCAGATGCTGAGAGAAGACTCCAGAGGCTACAAATCTCATTCAAGCCTGGCAAAGCCCAGCTCTTCTTTATCTGGGTCAATATTACTTATGCTAGAAGTATAAGCTAATACTAATAGCAAGAGCTTCCCTAGACCGAGTTTGGTAAAAAGAAAAAAGGGAAGGTAGGGCTGAAAGAGCAAATACAAACACAAAAATAAGTCATATCACCAGGAAGCAGTCTACTGGTGCAACAACAGGTTGGAGGGGAAAGCAGGCATTGTGAGAAGCCCTGAAATATCAACTTCTGTTAGCTAGGGAGAAGTAACCCTGTACTCACAAACTAGTATCCCAAGGAGAATTCCTGCCAGTCTAGAATATAGCCCTCACCTCCCTCAAAGTATCACCCTATAAAGAGCTACTTCAGGAAGAAGTAGCTTCATTCAAATAGGAGGTGATTCTTTAAAAGAACTTACATAGAACTATCCAAATATAATATAAGGAAAAAAAAGAATGGCAGGTAATAAACCCTCACCAGATAAATATTTCTACAGAGTTCTTCAAAAACTGTAAACAAGTTATTTACTATGAAATTTTAAATGTTAAGAAGTTAATGCTTCTATAAAACAGGAATTCTAAGCATAGACATGAGAATTAGAAAAATAGGGTGAGGCAACAGAATCCAGTGAAAATTGGACAGGCAATCTCAAAAGAAGTGAAAGAGAAAAATAAAACCATCATAAAGATAAAGGCCATGTTTGAAGCAGCACACAGAAGAGACATGCTAAAAACACAATAAGAAATATGCAATATTGTAAAGGGAGCAAAATAGAATAGAAAGTTAAAAGGAGATTAAAAAATTAAAAAGGAAATGATAGATGTGGAAAACAGATATGAAAGATCGAATATACAGAATATCTAACTTAAAAAGAATGTTGCCCCCAAGAACATAAATTGTGAAAGAAGAAAAATATTTAAAGATATAATTAAAGAAAAGTTTATAGCAATATAAGTAGCCTCAGATGTATCGATTAAAGGAGTGCACGTATCAGGGCCTTAAAAAAGTAACTTAAAACAATGAACACAGAGACATATCGTAGTAAGGTTTCTGAGCTTTAAAAATAAAGAAAAAAAATCATTTGGGCTTCCATTCAGAAACATAATAAGTTTATATAAAGAGTGAATACTGGAAAAGAAAAAAGAAATACTTTCAAATATATTTTTAAAAAGTATAAACTAAGAATTTAATGCCTATCCAAATTTATTTATTAATGGGAGAAAATTCTCTGGAAGAAAATTTTTAGTCAACCAAGAACTAAATGGAGAGAGGGAAAAAAAGTACTGAAATGGTACATTGGATACATTTAACTGCCAAACCCAAACTTAGAAAATACAAGGGAGAGTATATTTGTCAGTATAGATTTAAATATTTAAAACACTGAAAATGTAACAAACCAGCAACTAACAGAAAAGACAAGCTTAAACTTGTTAAAAGACAAATGACTAAGGAAAACATGCTCAGTCTCACTCATAAGAAAAGAAATGAAAAATCAGTGATATTCCTTTTTTTTACTTATCAGATTAGCAAAGATCAAAGAGTTTGAAGTTATGCAATTGGTGAGAAAGTGTGGGACATATTAACTTTTATACACTGCTTTTGGGAGTATAACTTAATGTCTATGGAAAACAATTGTGAAATATCTATAAAATAGGAAGTGCCTATAATCTTTGGCCTACCAATTCATTGTTAGGAAATTGTTCTACAAAAATACTCCAGTGTTTGCAAACTACTTATGTCCAAGGGTATTTATTTCAGTGTTGTTGGTAATAGCAAAATATTGAAAATAACCCAAATGCACATCTTTATGGGACTAATTAAATAAATGTTATAACATATACAATGAAATACTATGCAGTCATTAAACATAATGAGGCAACTCTGTATGTAATGTTATGAGGCAATGTCCAAAAATATTAAGCAAAGTCTGTATAGAACAGGTCAAAAAGTACATGGCAATGGTACATAAAAAATGATAAGAGACAAACAAAAAGACATAGAAAGTATCAAACACAGGATAGACATCTCTGTGAAAAAGAAATTCAATAGAATGAAAATGACAGAAGATATGGGCCTGCTGGAATCCCAGATTGGAAGCCCATTCCAGGAGTTGGCATAGTTTAGGAGTTGAATGTGTCCTTGGTGTAAGATTGCCTGGGGTCAAATCTTAGTGTGTCTGTACATTAGCTGTATGATCTGAGACAAGTCTCATAGTTTCTTAATGATACAAGGTAAAGATATTGTAAAAGATACAGCATGCAAATATTAAACAAAAGAGAGCTGCTATATTAATATTAGTATCAGACTAGATAGAATTTATAGCAAAAAGTACTAATAGAAATGAAGACTTACATCACATAATAATGAAAGTAATGATCCATGAAGAATGTATGTTATGAACTTCTATATAGTTAACAACATAATTTAAAATGATATTCAATAGAAAAAATATAAAAGGGTTAGAGATGCTTCAGCTGAAAAAAATTATGTAGCTCTATACCCCCAAAATAAAAATATACATTCTTTTCAAGTACATATGAAATACTAATTTTGAAAAATTGATCATGTTCTAGGTCACCTAGAACATCTCAATAAATTATAAGACATTAGTGTTATATAGACCACATTCTGTGACCACAATGCTAACTGTGGTTTTTGCCATTACTCTCAAAAGCAAAAACCGCAATTACCTTTGCACCAACCTAATAAAGAAGAAATCAACATTGAATAGTAGTTTTAAAGAATCCATATATGTTTGGATTTTAAAACATATTTTGTGCTTTAGGAAAATATTTAATTATCAATAACAGTGAAAATAATACTGAGGGATACAGCAAAGTACATGATGAAAAAAATAGAACCTTTAACAGAATTAATGTAAATACTTAAATCAGTTAAGTGTTAAACTCAGAAAGTTAGAAAAATAATAACAAAGAAAACAAAAACATATATCTACGCTAAGGAAATAACAAAGAACATAAATTAATAAGTAGAAAATAAACAATAGAAATAATAAAGCTAAAAACTGGAGCTTTGATGAAAACTTTCTGAAAATAAAAAACACAAGTAATTGGTAATAAAAAGAAACAAATATAGATATTACAGATATTACAAATAATAGGAACATACTGTGCCAATTGAAAATTTAGATGAAATGATAATTTCCTAGGAAAATAGAAATTACCAAAATTGACTGGAGAAAAAACAGAAAACTTTAATAAACCAATAACTATCAAATAAATTAAATTGTTAGGAGTCTCTTTCCCAAAAACAGTAAGCCAAGACAGCCTACATGCGTGTTTTAACGAACTTTCTAAAGACAAAAATCTGCTGTTTTATAAAAATTGTATTTAAGATTTTTAAAAAAGAAGAAAAGTGGCCAGGTGTGGTGGCTCATGCCTGTAATCCCAGCACTTTGGGAGGCTGAGCCAGGCAGGTCACATGAAGTCAGGAGTTCGAAATCAGCCTGACCAACATGGGGAAACCCCGTCTCTACTAAAAATACAAAATTAACCAGGCGTGGTGGCTAATTCCTGTAATCCCAGCTACTCGGGAGGCTGAGGCAGGAGAATCACTCGAACCTGGGAAGCGGAGGTTGAACTCTGTCTCAAAAAAAAAAAAAAAAAAAAGAAGAAGAAGAAGAAAAGCTGGTTGGCTTAATTTGTGAGGTTAATATGCTGTTGACACTCAAACTAGGCAAGGCCACTATAAAAAGAAAACTGTAGCATAATTCTCACGTGAATATAAAATCAAAAATTTGAAACAAAATATTAACAAATTGAGTTCATTCATGTATTAAAAATATACATCATATTCTAGTAGTATTTGTTCTGAGAATGTAAAGCTGTTTTAATGTCAGAAAATCTATCAACCATATTAGCACATAATCAAATCATAGATGCAGGAAAATGCAGAAAAAGGTAATAAAATTGACACATTGATTTATTTAACAAACACTGATTTAGTACCTACTATGTGTTAGGCATTACCTAGGGCATTGGGGATATAACATCTAAATAAATGGAAAAATTGTCTACCTCATGGACTTAGCATTTAAGTGGGTGAATCAGAAAATAATCAATAAACAGAAAAACTGTATAATGTCATGAGGCAATAACTGCTCCAAAGAGCAACAAAGCCAAGTAATAAGATAGAATGTGATGAAGCATGCTACTTTGAGCAGACATCTGGCTGAAGTGAGGGAGTGAGACACACATATTTTCAGTGAGAGAGCACATCAGGCAGAGAGAAATGCGAATGCAAAAACGAAAAGACAAGATTTTGCTTGGATCTAGAATCAAGGAAGAACATTTAGAAGCTTGCTTGACAGGCATGAGGAGCAATGATGTAGACGGGAGGGTTGAGCCAGAGAGAAGAGCTGAGATGGTGAGAGATTGCTAGAACTCAGATCATGTGGGATTTTGTATCCCAAAGTAAGGACTTTGGATTTTATTCTAAATGTGATGGGAAAACTTTGGAGGGTTTTCAGAAGAGGAGTGACATGATTTGGTTTGTGTATGTGTTGCTTTTGTTGGTTTGTTTGGTCTCGTTCTATTGCCCAGGCTGGACTGCAGTGACTCACTCTCGGATCACTGAAGCCTCGACTTCCTGGGCTTAAGCATCCTCCCACCTCAGTCTTCTGAGTAGCTGGGACTACAGGTGCACGCCATCACACCCGGCTAATTTTACTTACTTTTTGTAGAGATGATGACTCACTATATTGCCCAGGCTGGTCCTGAACTCCTGGGCTCAAGCTATCCTCCCCTATCAGCTGTCTAAAATGTTGGGTTTAAAGATGTGAGCCACTGTGCCCTTCCTGATTTGTCTTTTAAATAACCTCTCTGGCTATCATATAGATAAAAATCTATACTAGGGTGAATATAATTGATATGAATCCCTTGGAAATGAGACTAGGTAAGAGGGAATGGCAGTATCTCAGATGAAATTACTTGGTAGCTTGTACTGGGGTAGTTGCAGTGGTAAGCATGATTGAATTGATTTGTGGATATGATATGTTTGCAAATATATTAGTTAGGGCTCTCCAGAGAAAGAGAACCAATGAGAGAAAGAGAGATAGGTTTATTATATGGAATTGGCTCATGTGATTATGGAGCCTGACAAGTCCCAAGATCTGCAGTTGGCAAACTGGAGACCCAGGAAAACTGATGGTGTAATTCCAGTCTGAAGGCTGCTGGTTTAAGACCTGGGAAGAGCCAATATTTTAATTTGAGTCCCAAGGCAGAAAAACACTGATGTTCCAGTTTGAAAGCAGTCAGGCAGGAGGAGTGACCTCTTACTTGCAGAGGATTAGCCTTTTTGTTCTATTTGGGCCTTCAATTGATGAGATGGGGCCCATGCACACTAGTGAGGGCAATCAGCTTTACTCAATCTACTAATCCAAATATATCAGTTGCATCCAGAAACACCCGCATAGACACACCCAGGATAACTCATTTTATGAGGCCAGCATCATCCTGATACCAAAGCCTGGCAGAGACACAACAACAAAAAAAGAGAATTTTAGACCAATATCCCTGATGAACATCGATGCAAAAATCCTTAATAAAATACTGGCAAACCAAATCCAGCAGCACATCAAAAAGCTTATCCACCATGATCGAGAGGGCTTCATCCCTGGGTTGCAAAGCTGGTTCAACACACGCAAATAAATAAACATAATCCAGCATATAAACAGCACCAAAGACAAAAACAAAAAACAAACAAACAAAAAAACACATGATTATCTCAATAGATGCAGAAAAGGCCTTTGACAAAATTCAACAGCGCTTCATGCTAAAAACTCTCAATAAATTAGGTATTGATGGGGCGTATCTCAAAATAATGAGAGCTATTTATGACAAACCCACAGCCAATATCATACTGAATGGGGCAAAAACTGGAAACACTCCCTTTGAAAACTGGCACAAGACAGGGATGCCCTCTCTCACCACTCCTGTTCAACATAATGTTGGAAGTTCTGGCCAGGACAATCAGGCAGGAGAAAGAAAGAAAGGATATACAGTTAGGAAAAGAAG
>NW_012101287.1:89978-92694 GCF_000951045.1 Mandrillus leucophaeus | reverse complement strand
ACACACTGGGGCCTGTCATGGGGTAGGGGGAGGGAGGAGGGATAGCATTAGGAGATATACCTAATGTAAATGATGAGTTAATGGGTACAGCACACCAACATGGCACATGTATACATATGTAACAAACCTGCACGTTGTACACATGTACCCTAGAACTTAAAGTATAATTTTAAAATATGAAAAAAAAAGAAAGCCCAGAAACAGATACTTGCATATGTGTAAACTTGAAATATGACCAACATGGCACTATAAGTCTGTGAGGAGAGGCAGGACTAGTCAATAAATGGTACTAGGACAATTGCTTAACTATATGGAAAAAATAAAATAAAATTGGATCCCATTCTCACATCATATACAAAAATAAATTCCAGATGGATTAAAGATCTAAATGTTAAAACAGCTTTTGGTGAAAATAAAAAGTATATGGACTATCTTCATAACATTTATATGCGGAAAAATTTGTTAGACAAGACACAAAAAGTAGAGCAAAAGGTTGGAAAATTTGATGACACCAAGATTTTCTTTTAAACTCTTGCATTCAACAAAGACACAAAACATAAACTGAAAAAATAAACCATATCCTTTGAAAAGAGATTCATAACCCATATAAATGCTAAAGAATGAGCAAAATGTCAACAGGCAATTCAAGAGATAAGTAAATGAATAATAAACATATGGAAAGATCCTCACCCTACTAATAATTAGGAAGATGAAAAACTAACAGTTAGACATCATCTCAACTTGGCAAAATTTAAATTATAACAGTATCAAGACTTGTTATGGTTTTAGAATAACAATAGCTCTCATATACTGCTAGTAAGCACGTGAATTTGTACCACTACTTTGGAGAGCAATTTGAAATATCATAAAGTTGATGATGTTCATACTCTCCAACTTGGTAATTCTACTTCTAGATTTATAACTTTAGGAAAAGTTCATATGTGCAGAAGGAAATTGGTGTAACAATGTTTATTGCTGCATGGTTTCTAATGAAAAATATTTAAAAACAGAAATGCCATTTAATAGGAGTATAGATTTGGAAATTGTGATATAGTCATATAGTGGAATTCTATATAGCATTTAAAATGTGCACTAGAGAGACTTGTGTGAAGATGAATATCAAAGAAGTAAGAAGACTGAAAAAGCAAGTTGTGGAATGATACATTCAGCAATATACTATTTATGTAAACTTTTGATACCAGCAAATATAGGTACATTGTGTTGTATTATCTACATTAATAGATATATGTGTCTAGTAAATATATAAATTATCCATGGGTCTTGTAAAACACTAAATCTATGACTATGGTGGGATGGCAAGACAATAATGAAATCAGGAAGGAATACTCAAACAACCTCAACCATATCTGTTAAGTTTTCAAAAAACTGGAGCAGACCTTGGCATTTTGTCTTGCTTTCATACAGCTGTGTGGTGAGTGGATGCAAGGGGATTCATGTTTTGTTATTTTCAGCAGAGGGCTGCCCTACTTCAGACAGAACTATTCACATCACTGTCAATGTGAAGGGTATCCTATGGAGCCATGTGGTCCACAGCCTGCCTGGTAATATGAAGCAGTATGTTCTCTTTTGTGTGTTTGAAATGTTTCGACAAATTTTAAAAATGTTTAATGAGGTGAAAAAGCAAGGTGCTTCACAGAGTGTATAGTATCCTGTTATTTGTTTTATACATTTATGCTTTTATAGGCATACCATCTTTCTGGAAGAATAACAACAAATTGCTACCAGTTGTGCCTGTTGTGTTTGATGGACAAGGCAATGAGAGAGACTTGTGTTTACTGTATACTCTTTTGTGGCCATTGACTACCTTATTTATTTTTAAAATAAAATAATATCAGGCCAGCCATGGTGGCTCATGCCTATAATCCCAGCACTTTGGGAGGCCAAGGCTGGCAGATTACTTGAGGCCAGGAATTCGAGACCAGCCTGACCAACATGGCAAAACCCTGTCTCTACGAAAAATACAAAAATTAGCTGGGCGTAGTGATGCGCACTGGGTGCGCCCGGCTACTTGGGAGGCTGAGGCAGGAGGTGGAGGACACAGTGAGCCGAGATCATGCTACTACACTCCAGCCTAGGCAACAAAGAGAGACTCTGTCGCAAAATAAATAAATAAATAAATAAATAAATGTATAAAAAATATTTTTACTATGTACTTTTATTTTGTACTCTTCCATAAATTCTTTACCTGATAAGTCAACCCTCCCCAGAAAGGAGTTATTTCTCTTTCTTTTTCCTCTTGAATCTAGGTTCCCAATGTAATAACTTAAGAAACAGTTTGAGTTTTATGTGCGTATATAAATATACATGTATATGTGTCGGTATATTTTTATATTTATAAGACCATATGTATGTACATACACAGTCATGTGCCGCATAATGACATTTCAGTCAATGACAGATGGCATTTATAATAAGATTATAATGCAGCTGAAAACTTTTAACATTGTAGCACAACATATTACTCGTGTTTGTTGTGATGCTGGTGTAAACACACCTATTGGGCTGCCAGTCATATAGAGTATAGCACCTACAATTATATACACTTCCTAGTACTTGAGAATGAGAATAGACCACTGTGTAACTGACATATGTATTTACTATACTGTACTTTTTATCATTATTTTAGAATGTACTCCTTTTATTTTATATATAAATATATAGTATGTTTATATATAAACATTTAATATATATTATA
>NW_012101287.1:86796-89203 GCF_000951045.1 Mandrillus leucophaeus | reverse complement strand
GCCCGCCTCAGCCTCCCAAAGTGCTGGGATAACAGGTCTGAGCCACCATGCCCAGCCTTTATATCTTATTTTTACTGTACTATTTTTATGTTTAGATATCTTTACATACCATTGTGTCACAATTGCCTATAGTATTCAGTACAGTAAAACACTCTACAGGTTTGTAGCCTAGGAGCAACTGGCTATACTATATAGTCTAGGTATGTAGTTGGCTATGTCATCTAGATTTGTGTAAGGGCACTTTAAGATATTTGCACAGTGACAAAATCACCTAATGACCCATTTCTCAGAATGTATCCCCATCATTAAGCAAATCATGATTGTGTACACACACACACACACACACACACACACACACACACACGCATACCAGTTCAGGATGGTTTCCAGAAATTGAAAACTGAGTTGGGTGGTTTTTAAAGCACACAGGACAGTAGTCCCACTTCTCCATGCAAATACAATCAGTATCTTCTGGCCTCTCACCTGGCTTCTTGAAGACCAAGACCATTTCACATTTGTCTTTATATTCTCAGCATATGAAGCAATGTTTGGTGAATGAATGAATAGACTAACACTTCTCAAATTATTCTTTACATCTACATTATAATTGTCCACAGTCTACCATGTGCTTCCAGGATGAACATGAAAGCACAACTGAGAAACCCTAACCATCCTCACGAAGGATGATTTGTTGGAGAATCAGACACTACAGTTTTCAAATTAAATATATTTCAATTAAAATGATGGAAACTGAAAGTACCAAAGTTATAAAACAATTTCCTATAATGGATATGTCCCTCTCAGTTGGGAATAAACTTAGAAGGTGCGGCTTGTCCTTAAATGAAGGACTGTGGAGAAATTTTGAAGTCTGAAAATAAATGAGCTGAACAGATTTCCCCTTCCTTCAAATTCTTAAGACGAACTACAGTTTTCATAAAGTACAAATTCAATACTGGAATTCACTGAGTTGAGTTTTTTTTTGCTCCTGTTTCCTGTGTGGCATCAACTTCAGGAGCTTTATTAAAACAGTGTGTCAGAGGCCTTGATGACTTAATGCCCAACTGGGTTTTAAAGTCTTAATTCTTCATTCAAATAGTAATTAAACTCCAAAGCTTAACTCAGTTAAGACTTTTTTTTTCTTTCTTCGAACAGGTAGCATGCTTGTCATGGCAGGGGGTTCCTAAACTCTCTAAGCCCTGATTAAAATATTTTTTGCAAACATGGTACACAATCACCTGATATTATGTAGTTGCTTTTTTTTTTTATCTCACGGTAAAAATGTAAGCTGATAACAGCAAAACATTTTTTTTCTTTTTCACTAATTTAACCTACCAATTAATTTTACTGAAGATCTATTTCCTTGGAAAAGCAACTCATACTTGCTATAGAAAATTTGGAAAATATAGGAAAATATAAAGTAGAAAATAAATAAAAGATCCATAGTCACTTAAAGATAATTCCTGTTGAAAGGTTAATACATTTTCTTTATTCACACTTAGTCATTCCTGCATGCACAGATTTTTGGTTTGGGTTTTACATCATTATGACACACTACAGTTAGCATCAGTTTTTGTTTGTTTATTTTGTTTGTTTAAAGAAAAGTGACACAAGCTAAAAACATTTCCAGGTCAGTAGAGCTGACTTATATTTTATTTTTTAAAGCAAGATCAAATAAATCCATTTTGGTTGCATTTTCCTTGGCATGGTTCTTGATTAGTTTCTTTGGTTCTTTCTGATTTAGGTCTTAAAAGCTACATGTTGTAGCAGAAAGAACGGAGACTTCAGAATTCTAGTTTCACCTCCTAGTAACTATGTCTTAGGTATGTTCTGTTTAACAAATATGTATGTGGTCCATATTTATACATTTTTTCGGTATGACACATATTATTATTTAATCTGCTTGAAGCAATGTACTTAACTTCTAGAAACTCCTGTTTTCTTACTCGTAAAATGTTAATAATGTATTCTCCCTTGCAGGGTTAATGAAAGAAGTAGAGAAAAAACATGAGAAGCGTGTACCACCAAGTAAACATTCACTGAATGGTACCTATTTTAGTCACTTAGAAAAATCCTCATAGATTTTAAACAGACTAGCCTCGAGTTATACAAATAAGCACTATTAATGGCAGAAATGAAAGTAGCTAACTCCAAAGGATTAATTCACTGCTGAAGACAGTATTTTTCATGAATCAACAAAAGGGCTTCTGAAAGATTTCAGACTATCTAGTCTTTGGTCATGAATTCTGTTTAAAACAAGAAAGTTGAGCCAAAGAAGCAAAAGAATGAGGAGGAGGGGTAGGAGGAGGAGGGAGAGGAGGATGAGGAAGTCAGGAATGGATGGATAGGGTGAGAGAAGGAGAAGAAAGAAAGAAAACAGAGAGAGAAGAAAGAAGTAAAGAGAAAGAAA
>NW_012101287.1:79968-86691 GCF_000951045.1 Mandrillus leucophaeus | reverse complement strand
GAAAGAAACAGGAAGGAAGGAAACAAAGGAAATGAAGGAAAAGGAAGCAGGAAAGACAGAAAGATGGATTTGACTCTGGAAGATTAAAGAAATATATGCAGTGTGAATTGATTAGAAGAAAATCAAGTGTCTATAATAGGTGAAGGATATAAAACCAAGGATAAGAGGAAATCTGCTCTCAGAAGAGAAGGAAGTATTAAAGGGTAGTTGCATAACTTGTGTCAGTAAAGGATGACTTGGTGAATCCACTTAGCTGGGTGGGATGGTCACTATGATAGTATTTCAATAGACAGACCTTTCCGGGACAAAAGCAGACCCCCGCCCCCTGCCACTAATTGCCCTTTTCTGACATGGAAATATGGGGCAAGTTTATTTTACCTCCAGTCCATTGGGTTACTCACCTTCTGAGAATAGTGTGACCCTAGTGACAGGGTATCTTTCACAAAAGCCCTAATGTTGGCCAAACTGTCATACCACTGCTAACCTCCATCTGATTTCCACCCTCAGAGCACCTCTGAAAGGAAGAGGAGTTCCAAGAAAGTGAGGCAGGGAAGCAGTGGTATGCCTTCTTCCTATTGAGGTAAGTACTGATTATAATGAAATAACCTCATTGTTAGATTTGTCTGTCTAATTTTTTAAACAAACACTACCAGAATTTTTTTAATTGTATGACAAAATTTTTAATTGTATGACAAAATGACATATTTATTCAGCAATACTAAGTTGCATTAACTTGGAATGTTGTTTTCTTTATTGTTTTTAAAAGAGATCCTTTTAAAAGGTACCCACTGTAAATATTTAATGCATACAGTATGTAACGTCTAGTGAAAAGAGGAAACTGTGATCTTGAATTTGGAGTCAGGCAGAGGGCTGCTGCAATATTCCTGTGAATCAGTGTCAAGACAGAAAGCCACACTTCAGCAGCTTTTCCTCAGATTCCTTCTCATGGAGACAATGCCCTTTTAACTACAAAGAAGTGGAAATTCGTGTTAAGCTTTTCAATGCAATTATCGAAACCTGTAGGTGATACTCCTAACTCTCTGGTTTATAGATTTTGGTTTTATCTTTTTAAGAGAATTTCCAGCTGAGTGTATAGTCTACCAAATAAAACGTGTGTTCATTTTTATGGCACACTTGAATGTTTTCTATTCCTTTCCTCTTCCTTTTGCTCCTCTTGGATAGGAGCATGTAAAAAATGGTTCCATGTAAAAAATGGGCCAAAATCATGAAGGTCTTTAATTCTTACTGATTTTTTCCATTCCTTAACAACTATAATCAGAGTCAATTTAAACAAATTTTTAAGCTAGGTTGCTTTTTTCTTTCTTCTGAAATATGAAAAGCTCCATGCTTACTTAGAGAATTTTAATCGGAGGTATTCCTCTCATGTATTGTACACTATTTCTTTTTATGAAATTTGGAAAACAGCAAAAAGTCACTGACAACAATAAATCTAAAGATACAAAAAGCACAAAATCTTCAAGCATAATTAAGATAAAATTAGATGAGTAAGAAAGTAACATCAAAACAGAAAAGCAGTTTCTACATGAGGCCAAAAAATATTTTTAAAAATAATTAAATACAAAATAATGAAATGAGAAGGGAAGTATAAAAAACACATTTATAAGAAATCAATACAGTTAGTGTATAATAACTCTTAAAAGAGATGTATACCAGAAGAGGCAGAAACTATAACAGTAGTTCTTTGTGATACCCTATTTCTAAGTGTTTTCTTTAAGAATGAGGCTTTAATTATCAAAGGAATGTTTAAAATGAATTACTACATACATGTATTACCTAAAACAGTCTATTGTGAATACTATATATCAATCATTTTATACCTTTGAAGATTATACTTTGACATCCTCTAAGTGATCAAGAAGAATCAAATTCAAACCCCAGGGTATAAACAGTAACAGGGAAAGGTCAGGTTGAATTTTTTTTTTCCGTGTTTGTAATGGTGAGAGTGGGTTTAATTCTTGATGGAATAAAGTGAACCTTTATTTTGATAGTTTCTCTTCTTTAGAAAATTGGATGAAAACAGCTGACTTATAGCAGGCGAGAGAATTTCTTGCTGTAAGGAACATACATAATGCTTAATCAAATTTTTCATGGCTTAAAAAGTGTCACAGAATTCTATATAGATAGGGTAGAATGCCAGCTGGCTTGGGCACAAAGCTCTTAGCTTTGTTGAAAACATCCACATGCAGTGAAAATGTGACATTTCTTTCGATATCTTCCTCTCGCTTTTTCAGTATACTGCAAACATTTTGATTATGGGTTTCACCCCATGGGCTGCCCAGTTTACTAATAACATTACAAATACTGTAGTTCTAAAGTCCTTGGCTTGTTTTAACTGGCATAACCTGTTTATTCTTCTTCCAAGAAATATTTTATGTCTAACTTTCTTCAAATTCTGATGCATA
This sequence comes from Mandrillus leucophaeus, assembly GCF_000951045.1. Classification (NCBI taxonomy): domain Eukaryota; kingdom Metazoa; phylum Chordata; class Mammalia; order Primates; family Cercopithecidae; genus Mandrillus; species Mandrillus leucophaeus. The sequence goes on along the minus strand of NW_012101287.1, from coordinate 84,268 downwards.
CTGATAACAAAAGGATCTCTGGTACTTTTTGTGTTTCAGATTAGAAAAGAAAAAAAAAGATATTCACACATCGTGTATAGTCCAAAACAAGCAAAAAAAGGTTTCAAGCATCTGGTTTGCTGTAGCTTTCAGAATGCTCAGCCTTTAAAGGAGATTCTTTTCAAAAGGACTTTAACAATAGAATAAATTAAAGGAATAAACATTTATATTATGAGAAAATAAACAACTTTTTAAAAGCATTTACTTTCTTTTGTTACCATGTACAGTAATTTTTTTCTTTAAGCTAGGTTGCTTTTTTCTTTCTTCTGAAATATGAAAAGCTCCATCCTTACTTAGAGAATTTTAATCGGAGGTATTCCTCTCATGTATTGTACACTATTTCTTTTTATGAAATTTGGAAAACAGCAAAAAGTCACTGACAACAATAAATCTAAAGATACAAAAAGTACAAAATCTTCAAGCATAATTAAGATAAAATTAGATGAGTAAGAAAGTAACATCAAAACAGAAAAGCAGTTTCTACATGAGGCCAAAAAATATTTTTAAAAATAATTAAATACAAAATAATGAAATGAGAAGGGAAGTATAAAAAACACATTTATAAGAAATCAATACAGTTAGTGTATAATAACTCTTAAAAGAGATGTATACCAGAAGAGGCAGAAACTATAACAGTAGTTCTTTGTGATACCCTATTTCTAAGTGTTTTCTTTAAGAATGAGGCTTTAATTATCAAAGGAATGTTTAAAATGAATTACTACATACATGTATTACCTAAAACAGTCTATTGTGAATACTATATATCAATCATTTTATACCTTTGAAGATTATACTTTGACATCCTCTAAGTGATCAAGAAGAATCAAATTCAAACCCCAGGGTATAAACAGTAACAGGGAAAGGTCAGGTTGAATTTTTTTTTTCCGTGTTTGTAATGGTGAGAGTGGGTTTAATTCTTGATGGAATAAAGTGAACCTTTATTTTGATAGTTTCTCTTCTTTAGAAAATTGGATGAAAACAGCTGACTTATAGCAGGCGAGAGAATTTCTTGCTGTAAGGAACATACATAATGCTTAATCAAATTTTTCATGGCTTAAAAAGTGTCACAGAATTCTATATAGATAGGGTAGAATGCCAGCTGGCTTGGGCACAAAGCTCTTAGCTTTGTTGAAAACATCCACATGCAGTGAAAATGTGACATTTCTTTCGATATCTTCCTCTCGCTTTTTCAGTATACTGCAAACATTTTGATTATGGGTTTCACCCCATGGGCTGCCCAGTTTACTAATAACATTACAAATACTGTAGTTCTAAAGTCCTTGGCTTGTTTTAACTGGCATAACCTGTTTATTCTTCTTCCAAGAAATATTTTATGTCTAACTTTCTTCAAATTCTGATGCATACTGATAACAAAAGGATCTCTGGTACTTTTTGTGTTTCAGATTAGAAAAGAAAAAAAAAGATATTCACACATCGTGTATAGTCCAAAACAAGCAAAAAAAGGTTTCAAGCATCTGGTTTGCTGTAGCTTTCAGAATGCTCAGCCTTTAAAGGAGATTCTTTTCAAAAGGACTTTAACAATAGAATAAATTAAAGGAATAAACATTTATATTATGAGAAAATAAACAACTTTTTAAAAGCATTTACTTTCTTTTGTTACCATGTACAGTAATTTTTTTCGTGTTTTTATTTAGAAACTAGTGACTAGAAAGTTCTTATTTTAGGTAACTGCAATAATATTTTCTTGGTTAATTAAAATGGTACTCTAGATTAGAAATTGATGATGACATGGTTTGTTAATCTTACACTATGTTTAGCTTTCAACTGAAAAATAACATGCCATTAGTCTTCATTATTACATGGCCCAGAAATAGTAACACAGGTATTTTTTTTCCTTTTTTTCAATTTCTAAAATATGTCTCTGTTTTAATTATGAAGCACTTATAAAATTAATTCTTTCTGCATATAAAGAAAAAGTTGCAACATCAAATTCAAGATTTAGAGATTTGTCGATCTTTGCTGAAATAATTTTGCAACAAAATATTGAAATAATCGAAATCTAATTGTATAAATGAAATAAAAGCATTTAAATGTGTGTTGAGATCCCTAATGTTTGATTTTTTTTTTTTTTTAAAGCTAATTGCTGCCTTGGTAATTATAGGTACTTCGGATTTAGTTGTTGATCACACTGTTTTTTGTTTTGTTTTGTTTCTTTCTTTTTTTTTTTTTTTTGAGACAGAGTCTTACTCTGTTGCCAGGCTGAAGGTGTGCCATCTCAGCTCATTGCAACCTCTGTCTCCCGGGTTCAGGTGATTCTCCTGCCTCAGCCTCCCGAGTAGCTAGGATTACAGGTGCGTACCACCACAACCAGCTAATTTTTGTATTTTTAGGAGAGACAGAGTTTCACCGTGTTGGCCAGGATGATCTCCAACTCCTGACCTCGTGACCTGCCCACCTTGGCTTCCCAAAGTGCTGGGATTACAGGCGTGAGCCGCCACGCCTGGCCCACACTGGTTTTTTAAAGGTTGTGTAGCTATATTGTGACTGTCTCTTATACACATCTAGATGTGTATAAGAGACAGGTGAAACCCCGTCTCTACTAAAAAATACAAAAAACTAGCTGGGCGAGGTGGCAGACGCCTGTAGTCCCAGCTACTCGGAGGCTGAGGCAGGAGGATGGCGTAAACCCGGGAGGTGGAGCTTGCAGTGAGCCAAGGTCCGGCCACTGCACTCCAGCCTGGGCGACAGAGAAACAAAAACAACAACAACAACAAAAAAAAAAACAGATAATTACTTGATTTATACCAATGATCTAAGGACCAAATCTTTTATTTTATCAATATCTTTAATAGCTCTGGAAAACATTTTTAAAAGTACCCTCCAGATGTAATAAAGGCAAAATTACATATCTATACCTCTTTCCCGTTAATATCTGATTTCTTTCAGAAATGAGTAAGTGGTTTCAAATGTAGAATAACAAAATTATCTTTTTAAAATATAACAGCCTTCATTCTAAAGGACTTTAGAATTCTAGACTCTAAAATGCACACACATCCAGAATTAAAATTCTATGGTTATGACAGAACTCCAGCATACCCCCACCAGCTTCATTCTACAGTACTCTTTTTGTACTAAAGAAACACGAATTATTGAGATTAACAGTTGGATGAACACTCCTCTTCTTGCTTTGACTGTAAGAACAATAACAGTAGCACCTTCATTTTTAAGGAAGTATGAAAGAGTTTTTCCATCAATGTCCATTTTGTTTTTCATCTATAGAAAAATTGTTTCCATGGAGATTACTAGTTACCTTCTCTCTACTAGTATTTGGCTGAGGTGATTGGCAAGTGCAACTTATGCTAACAAAAGACATGGAGGTTAAAGACCTGCCAAGTGCAAAAAAACCCCTGAAACCTAAGAGGGTAAGGATGGTTAAGTCAGTCAACCATTTGGCAAACACCCGTTTGCCAGCAAGCTGATCTGGTAAAAGCCAATGAGACAGAAAAGGCATTCAGAAAGGGATACACCCATGTCCACGTCCCTCCTCACTCTCTGACTCACAACTACCTTGGGTATTCCATTAACAATTCTGGGCATCAGGTTGTTCAAATGAAACTTCTAACCAAAGTATTTGCTGACCACCTACCTCACAGAAGCATTGCGAGGCTCAGGTATTAAGTTATTAAGCTATTATAAGGCAATCTAAGCACATAAAGTGCTGCACAAGCACTAATGTTACTGACTCAGTGAGGAAAGGGAGCACGCTGTACATTGAATCACCTGCATTGTTTCCTTCTTTCAGTCCTTTGTGGTAATTTCCTAAACAACAAAAAATGTGCCCTTCCAGGATGATTGGGTCTAAGCTTGCTCCTGGAAGGTAACTAAGATGATTGAATTGAAAAGTCATAAAACTATGGGCCATACTACATTTTCAATTTGGGAAAATAGATATTTTTGAATTAATAAACTTTATTATTATTATTTTTATTATTGAGACAGGGTCTCACTCTGTTGCCCAGGCTGGAATGCAATGGTGTGATCACCACTGGGACTCCAGGTGTGCACCAGCACACCTTGCTTATTTTTAAATTGTTTGTAGAGACAGGTCTCACTAGGTTGCATTGGCTTATCTCAAACTCCTGGGCTCAATCGATCCTCCTGCCTCAGCCTCACAAAGTGCTGGAATTACAGGTATAAGCCACTATACCCAGCCAACAGACTTTTTTTAAAGAGTAGTTTTAAGTTTACAGAAAAATTCATCAGGAAGTCCAAAAAGTTCTTGTACACACACCCTCCACCT
>NW_012101287.1:61476-79859 GCF_000951045.1 Mandrillus leucophaeus | reverse complement strand
TTTCCCCTATCATCTTGTATTAGTGTGGTACATTTGTTACAATTGTTGGTGTTTAGGACAGGCAACCCCAGAATACAGCATGTTGGCATTTGAGAAAACAGCAGAAGCAGGAAGGTCACTTTTACCTTCCCCTCATTTCCCCCCTGCCGGAAGCAGGTCAGAAAATCTAGGAAAGTCACTCTCTTACTTTCTCCCACCCTTCTACCTTCTACCCTGAAGCAGGTCATAAGACTCTCATACAAGAGGTGCCCTCTCTAATACCAGAAGAAAAGAACATTCTTATCTCTGATGACCCAGGGACACAGAAAAATATGAACAAACAGACCTTGCTAAGTTCCCCCCAGTTTATTACCATTAGAGCATACCTCCTTTGTCCAGTCATACTTTTCCACAACCATCCACCTCGTCTCAAACCTAAGCATAAAAAATGCATGTTTGCCTGTTCTTTTGGATCTTCATTTTTGAAGGCTCTCTTAATCATGTAAAACTTAAATAAATGTGTATGCTTTTTTCTTGTTAATCTGCCTTTTGTTATAGGTGTCTCAGCCATGAAAAGACTAGAATAAAAATGCTTATTATCCTGATTATCCAGAAAAGAAAGAACAAACAGATAGAAATTTACGATGAAAGAATATTCTTCTGGGGAGCAAAAATTATTTCAAGCAAATAAGACAGGAAGAGCTCTTAAAACTCTTGCCTGCAAGTGGTGGATAAAAGCCTGAAGTCAAACTGGGAGTGAAAATTTGAAAGACTGGGTCAGAGAAAAAGAAATTTTAAGTGAACACTAGAGGAGGGGAATTTTGACAGTAATTAGTATCTTTCAAAAATAAGAGCTTGCAAATGTTTGAACTGTAATGCCATGAAGTCAAAAGGAATCTTTGAGAAAAGAAATGTTCAACCAGCATACTGACTTTCTAATTTGATTAACATTTTTCTCGTGCAGAATCACCTAAATCTGCCCAGGGAAAGCCCTTTACATATTTCCCTCCATGAAGTATCAGCTTGTGATTTATTGTAACTACCAGTGAAATATGGAGCATTGTGAATGAATTAAAAAACATTTTTGTGAGAGTTCTCATTCCTTAATGGGTCCCAACAAGGAGCTTGCTGTTTTCTTTTCTTTTTTTTTTTTTTTTAAATAAAAAACAAATGGAAGGCCCTAGTAATGAGATCACATAATAGAAAATAAATATATAAAATACCAGGCGTCATTGAATCTTAAGAAGTCATCAAGTCAGATTGGACATGATGGCATGCGCTTGGAATCCCAGCACTTTGGAAAGTTGAGGCAGGAGCAGAAGCATTGCCTGAGGCCAGGAGTTCAAGACTGCAGTGAGCTATAATCAAGATTGTCAGTATCTAAAAAAGAGGAAGAAGAGGAAGAAGAAGAAGAAGGAGAAGAAGAAGAAGAAGAAGAAGAAGAAGAGGAAGAAGAAGAAGAAGGAGAAGAAGAAGAAGAAGAAGAAGAAGAAGAAGAAGAAGTCATCAACTGTAAAAAGCTTCCTATCTTATTTATCACTAAAGAGAAAATTTTTCCAGTTATAACTTTAAAGAGTATCTTAACTTAGAAAATTTTAAAATATGAATAAATGTGCTTAGAGCTGATGAAATACAGTTTATGGTGTAATCTAAAGGAAGAAATACTTGATTCTTTCAGACTTCATTTAGAGATGTACTAAATTGCAGGTAACCATTAAATCTTACAATATATAGTATTTTCACATATAATCTCCATTAGAGAGGCTTTATTTCTTGCTATTATGTTTTGTTCCACAAGATAGAAGTTGTTTATCAAAAAACATCACCAGGTTGTCTCAATGTTAACGATCTAATTTTGAGATGCTCTTCTTATCAAAAAATTTTTATATTTTGAATCAGTGTCAGATTGACTTGATTTTTAAGAAGTTACTTGAACTCACTAAGACTCAATTTCCTGAACTGTAAAAAGTGTATTATAATACTAATGTAATTTTAAGGGATTTTTATGTGAGACAAAAGAGTCATAAGCATTGAACAAATATCAGCTGTCAGTTCTTGTTTGGCATATAAGAATCAGACTGATTTGAATTTACCTTTTGACTCTACCATTTTCTAGTCATAATAATTTGGGCAAATCAAATATCCTCTCTGCCTCATAAATGGTCATAGTGACACTGGTCTTTCAGGTTCTCAGGAGGCTTCAATGAGCTGATAAAATATATCACCTTCCCTACATTATGCCAGCCATATTATGCTGATTAACAAAAAATTTCATAGTAGAAAACGACATTCATTGAGCATTTATGTGCTCAAACTCTTTGACTCCTATGCTCTTTGACTCATTTAACCTACACGATAATCCAAGGAGATAGCTACATTTATTATTTCTATTTTACAGATGAGGAAACTGAGGCACAGAGTAGCTAAGCAGTGGTCACAAAGCTTTGGCAGAACTGCTTATTGAGCCCAGGCAGCATGGCCCCAGAGTGGCACACAGCTCAAGCCACTTCTTTATTTGCCTTAACTTCACCACTAGGAAGAATACAAGGCAGCCTTGTAAAATGAACAAGGCCTTCTGCTAGGCCAAAACATCGGGGGAATAATAATCCAAGATATGACGGGTCACCGCAGATGTGCTTTCCAGTGGGAGGCAAAGGCAGGACATAGGACGCGCCATTAGAGGTGGGGGTTGCTCACAGCTCTAGTACTTGGCACGCAGCTAAGGCTGAGTCATTGACAACTTCCTGCACAGCCACATAAGCTGAGGAATAACATGGAAGGTATTTAATAATCTGTATGAACACGTAAACCCTGTGAAATAATGAGCAATCCGTCACTATGTTAACAAAAAGAGAAATAGTTCTAAGCACATTTGAACATTTGTGAAGACAACCATGTTCCAGGATGAAAGGAATGTAATACTTACACTTGGAAATATGTAATAGACAAGTCATATGAAGTTCAAGGGAAAACAGATTGACTGAAATGATGTAGGGAAAGGAGAAAATTGAACTGTACAGGCCTCAGAAAATGACAAGAGAGCTGGTAAGAATGGAGAAAGTATGAAAACTGAAAAACCACTTCAGCTCATGAACTCATCTCCCCCTGTACTTGTAGTATAGAGTTTTAAGACTTAATTTTTCTTTGTTTCAAGTGTGTTTATGTGGATTCCTAAGTAAGATTGTAAACTCTGGTGACTGATGTGGTGCAGTGGAAAATTCACTAATTCAGGCCACGAAGAGAGGAGTCTAAAACCTGGTGTGCCTCCCCAGCCAAATGACCACAGACAAACCATTTACTCAATGTCTCAGTTTCTTCATTCGTGAAATAAAAGTATCTACTCAAAATAAGAATGTATGTGGAAGAAACTTATAAAATATGTCCTGCTATGTATATATAAGGTATTCAGAGGTGGGTGGAGAAACAGAACAAGAGACTAGAAGAAAAAAACCCTGTAGATCAAAAGATCGAGATTCGGACTTTGCCACTTACTTGCTTCATGACACTGGCCAGAATACAGTGATGCACTTAACCTCTGTGAACTTTAAGATTCCTTATCTACAAAATAGGTTAATAGTACTAACGACTCCAATGGATTTCTGGATTTCTGTGCAAGTCACATCAATTCTGTAAGGTAGGGAGTATTTTACAGATAAGGAAACTGTGATATAAGATTTCTTTCTGTTTGTTATAATGATTTCCATAAAACCTGTAACAGTTCTCTACATGCAACAAAAACTAAGTACATGCTGGTTGATCACTTTTATGTACATAGCTATCTTAATGGAAGAGACTATTTATCAAATAGAGAATCTCTTAGCTAGCCATGAAGTATGTGCACGCTGTAAGATGCCTTCATGGGGTGATTGGCACAGATGATCTCTCAATGTTCCTTTCAGTATGTGATTCTGGGAAGTCAAATTGAAACTGAACAAAGCACATAACTGGCAAAAATGAAATTACTGCTTTTCTGGAGACAGTGCTATTTGTCTGAAAATGTTAAAATGTAGATGGGAAGGAGGAAATAACAGGTCTGTGATTCATGATACTAAAAGCTAAGAAAAGGTGGGTTTTCCTTGCGGCTATAAAACAAACAAAAAAGCATATAAACCCAGTGTTTAAATGTTAATTTGCTACAGTACATCAAATGTTTATGGCAATAATTTGATGGAAGCATCCTATTGAAAAAAACAAATCCTTTCCCATGTCAATACGCTTATAAAAGAAGACACCCAACTGTCTCCAGCAATGCGTATTTATATCTCTGCAGAGAATAACCTGACCTTATTTGCTGCAGTGACCATGAAACAGTGCTTCCATAATGGTAATATGAAATATTTCAGAAGAACAGAAAATCTTGTGGTTTCTTAGATAAAAGAAAAGACTACCCTAGCTTGCATTTCTCACATTTGCTGCTATGGACTTGGTTTATCTATTAACCAGTGTACCCCCGGGGTATTCTGTAACCAGCCTTCAGACTTACTCAACTCTCCACATTTTAAAGCAGAAATTGGAAAGTGAAAAATGGTTCACACATTATCTCATATGTTACAGATTTTAGAGACATTTTGGCAAACAAATTAACTAAGCTTGATTATTCTTCTGAAATAGTGTCCAGGCACAGGACACGTATCTCCTCAACCTTTCTTCCTCTAAACGCACTTTTATCCACTTCAAAGTCATCTTATACTGCAGCGTAAGTCAGAAAGGAAAAAAGAACTCACAAAATGTCATAGCATTCCATTTTACAAACTGTAATAACTAGGCTGTTCTGTAAAATGTCTGGTCAGGAAAGGAGCTGAAACTACTAACTAAAGTGAGGGCTGAGATTCTTTTGAGAATTAGAATTCCTTGTACTTTTCCAAGTCCTAGATGACATAGATAACAGAAAATTAATTTTAATGCTATGATATGCTTAAATTGGCAAAGATCAGTAGTCATTATGGACTGGTTTTTGTTCATGACTTAATTTTGCCATTCTAAACCTTTGAGCAGGATTTAAAATACTTAATACAGCACTCCCCAGGCTCTGGTGTTTACCTTACTTCAAAAATCCATTTTTCATGATTTCACTTTTCTTCCACAGAGAGAAGTTAAGTAAGAGGGCTTTGGGTCAAGATTGTGACTGGATTCAAATCCTAAAGTTTTCACTACATTGTGTGCCCTTGGGTAAGTTATTAGGCCCCTCTGTAAAACGGAGATGGTATCTCATAAGAATGTTGCCTTATGAGTAAGTGAGGATTAAACGAGATAGTATATGTAAAGTGCTCTAGACAGTGTTTAGAAGAATTTTAGCTTTTAATGAATGTTAGCTCTTATTATTCCATCCAGATGAAAGTATATGAATATTTAGATATTTTTCTAGTCAATGCCAAATACTTTTGTGCTTTCTTATTTCTGAGTTACAATAAAAGTTGGCCTGTTACAACTATGTGAAATTTCCCAAAGGAAATATGTGAAATTATACATGCAAAATAAAAATGTTTTAATGAAATGAAAATCTGAGTAACTTTAGTAAATTGTTGGGGTTTTTTTTGTTCTAAAGTTTTTTGTAACTCTATAAAGCATGCCTTTAAAACTCATAAATAGAGTTTGGAATTGATTTTGTCAGTGGTGAGGAGGAAAGACATTTAGAACAAAATAGAATTTTAGATTTGAAAAAGACTTTAGGTATGTAACTGTAACATTGATGCTATCACCTACTAGCTTTCAGATCTTGAGCAAGTTACTCAACTCTTTGTGCCTTAGTTTTCATGTCTACACAGTGGTGATATTATTAGCACCAACCTCATGGTGTCACTATAAAGATTAAATGAGTTAATGCATTTAAGTATAGAACAGTCCCTGACATCTCTAATGAGTTCTCATTAAATGTTAGCAACTATTATTAATTCATTATTGTTATTTTACAAATGACAATATCAACGTCAAGGGAGGAAGTTTGTATCCCAAGGTCATATTTTAGATCTAATGGTAAGGAGAAGGATCCAGGGCTTGTGACTCTCAGTCTACTGATTCTCAGTCTACTGCTCTTTCCACTCTAACACCAATTTCTTCTTCATCTTGGCCTTGCCTCTAGATTTGCTTCAGTTCTGTCACCCTGGATATGGGTTTGTTTTATTCATCAATGGTCTGGATAGTGAAGATGTGAGGTCTAATTATTGGTCTTTATGGTTGGTAGTGTAGAAAGATTAACTTTTGAAAGTGAAAGGGTTAAGTTTCATATGAGATGGAACCTGAAATTTGTGTTCAGTTACTATCTATGGCCTTTTCTCTGCTTAGTAATTAGATACTAAAAAATCTGCAACAAAGCAAGAGATGAAGATTAAGAAAAATTGTCAAGAAGGAAGGAGAATTGTACCGACCCCTCTAAGAATTCATGAAGTGCTTGAGCAGACTACTTTGACCTCTTCTCAAACCTGCTAAGCGTGGACATACAATAAGAGCACTTTTGGTGCAGATAAACTGGAGAAGGGGCCTGTTTGTATAGTTTTCTCTGAGGAAATCTTCCCTGCAGGAAGTATGCAGCAAAGAGAAAGGCTCATACATTAAAGTACATTTTCTTTTTATCTCTTCACACACCCCTACTTTGCCACCCCCTTTAACCCCTACCTACTCAATCTCCTATGTCACAATTCCAGGTGCACTCATCAGCATGCAAAACACACATATGAAGGTGGATATATTTGCATATGAAGATGGATAAATCAAATCTGCAAATGGATAATGACATGGGCAAGTCATCAATTTATACTTGTAAACAACTTTTCAGTTAGACCTTGGGAACAAGGAACATGATATTCTCTCTACAAACTCATGTGGCTTTCTTATTTGAAAGTTTTTTGAAAGATTTTTGGTTTTGTTTTGAGGAAATTTTCTGAATCTATTTTGAATGTTAGAATTTGGGCATTTGCTAAAAGGAAGTTGCTTGAGCTTGGATGTTTGTGCTAAGATTTCTTTAGGGACAGCTTCTCCAACTTTTTCATCAAAGTCGTCCTAACCACAGCTGAGAGTGAATAGCAAGGAATGGGGACAAAACCTGAAAAGGTCAGCCAGAAGCAGCATTTTTTTCATGTTTCATGTATGTATAGGACAGGAGTTAAGAACCTCTTGAAGCAAAATCATCTGATCTTGAATTCCTGTTCCACTAGTTACTAGCTGGGTGACGTTGAACAAATAGTCTTTCCCCTACTTCAATTATTTTATCTGTTAAGTGGTGATGGTCACAGTATCCTCTTCATAGGGCTCTTGTGAGGGTGGATTGAATGAGTTAATTTAAGTGCAGTACTCACAACAGGATCTAGCATACAATGAACATGCAATTAATGCTAACTCTGATTATTTTGAAGATAATCACTTGCGTTTTTGCTGTGATATACTCTGGTTTGTTTAAAATAAAAATAAAGGATTCCTACTCCCCCCGAATCATCAAGTCATTTATCCATTTATTCAGGAAGAATATATTAAGGGCATACTGAGGACCTACACTGTGGTAGGCATTGTGAGAGACACAAAGATAAGTAAAACATACAGTCAGTGTTCAGGGAACTTAAGGTTTTTGAGAGGAAATGCATGAAGTTGAAAATGGTCTCAGTAACAAAACTAAGTATTTACTGATCAAGTACAATGTACCAAGATTTAGGTAAATTAGCTAGGTTCTAAACAATCTTGCAAGTCGATGTTATTTTCACCCTTTAACAGCTGTAGAAACAGAGGTTCAGGAGGGTCAGGTAACATAAAATAGCAGGGATTTGAACCCACATTGGTCTGAATTCACAGTCCATGACTTTTCTGCTTTACCTCCATAATTTCAATCTGTTAAATTTGTGGTCTTGGTGTGGAAGCTGGAAGCTCCAGATAATGACTGGTAACCAAGGAGGGGCAGAAATGTGAAAAATTTTGTAGGAATGTTTAGAAAATAAGAGGAAAAAAAGATCTCAAAGAAAACCCAGATAATTGGATCCAGACTGGAGAGCCTAGGCCTGGGCAAGGACAATGGGGAGAAATGGGTGTCTTCTCTTGTGCCAGCTCTGCTTGGGGTTGCTTCTGGGAACCCTAGGTAGAGCAGCCATGTTGGTCACCTGGACCCAATGGGAAAGGGCTTTGTCCTATCAGCATTGTCTTCTGCGGGCACAGGAGAGGGGAGTGGCAGCGCGGTATCTGCAAGCCCCAGCCTAGGGTAAACAGTGAGCCAGAAAAGCAATTAAAGCAGAAACAGATGAGGATAATTAGAAGGGACAGCTCTGAAGGGTAGAAGGAGGCAGTGAAACTAAAACAGAGAATTTTAGCTATTTCTGTCAATCCCTTGATGTCTGGAAAAACATTCTTTTTGGTCCAGACTATGGTACCACACCCTGAATAAGACCGAAACCATTCTCAGAACTGTACCCCTAGTTTGGATTCAATGGCATCTCCTGGATTCTGCTAGTGAAGTAGCCTGAACAGGACACAGGCCTATGGACATCTCCATTTGGATGTCCTGCAGGAACCTCAAACTTGACTTCATCACAATTGAATTCATCATCTTTCTTATAAAAGCCTGCTCCTTTCTCAATGTTTGCCACTACAGTTTAACAGTACCAAGTCCATTCAGTCATCTAAATTAGAAATGAACTCTTATTTTTTAATAATAAAATGCTTCCCTCAAGCTTTCTGTTTCTGTTCTGTACTACTCCTTCTATTCTCTATTCAAATTGTCAAATGAGTCAGTTCTTTGAAGGAAGATATGTCATTGTCATTATGGAGAAAAAGGACACTGTTGTCCCTTAGAAGTCCAAAGAAAGCCCAGGGAAGCTTTTGAAGCCAGTCTTAGGGTTATCAAGATTAGCTCCCATCACCTTAGAGCAATCTAGGAAGAAACACTGGAAAAGGGAGTCATAAAAATTGAAGGTATCCAAAAAGTAGAATGGAAAGGAACTGAAAAAAACCTTTTCCTACTTTGTTATTCTGCTTGGAAAAGTTCTCTTAAGGAAATGTGCATAGAGCTTTTGAACACTGGCTAGAAAAAGATGAAGACCGAAAAAGCAAACTGGATAAGTCACTTTCTTCTTTCATTCTTCTATCTCTTCTACTTCTTTAACCTTTTAGATGTGTATCTTCATTAGACATGACAGAAGTGATAATTGCATAATTTGACTTTTCATTAAAGCCCTTATAAAATTGGGTTTTATTGATGTAGCCCCAAAGCCTCGGTGCAATATTTATATTATGAAAGCACTGACATCATTTTATATAATTTAGTGTTCTTGGCATACTCAATTCAGAAGAGACCAAAACCAAAGGTGCTGCAGGTCAGTACTGAGGTACATTGGCAGGGCTGTCTGTGGGAAACTTCTGGATGTCTGGTTGGGCTTAGATTAAAGGTGCTACAAATTTCTAAATTACGTTTGCCCTAAGTTTCCTGGAGTTTTTAAAGGATGAACCATTCACAGGTCAAAGTAAGGGACTTCTATGATGTAAGTTGATAAATGAGTTGCTCTTTTGAACTATGTTTGTTTACTGAATTTTTTTTTTAACTTGCCATGCTACCTGGGGCAAATTTGCAAGCCACTTGAGCTTTAGTTTCCTCATATGTACAGTCGGGGTAATAATACGGCTTAATTTGTTGGATTTTTTTTGAGAATAATTGTGGCATGGAGTAAGTGCTCAAATAATGTTAGTTGATGGATAGTAATTAGAGTAATAATACTACCAATGCACTATTAATTTTGAGACAAAGGAATTAACCCCTAGAAACTTTGTCTACTTCTATTACAGGGAGGAATAGTGAAAGAATATCTGCAAAATAACTTTACAGAAAAAGTTTGGATTTCACCTTGTCCGTCTTCGCCACCCCTTCTTCTATTCCTATTAAATCAAAGTACAGTTGGAATGTAATCTAAGAAGTCAAATAATGCAATGGGAATGATAACAAAAAACAGCAGCTACCTAGGTTATCTTCTCTCCACCCAAATCCTGCTCCCTAGAGTCAATCTTTCAACTCTTGATTTCTTCTGACATTGTTAATCACATAGTGATATATTTTCTTTCTTTCCTTGTATTTCAATATTAGAATTTATCCTTGACTTCTGAGTATGGGAGATAAGAATGCTGTTATTTCTTTCACACACACACACACACACACACACACACACACTCCTTCCTCATTCTAGAAGATTTACATTATGTTCAATATCTATGTTTTTCCATTTTGTTCACCACTAAGCCATGTGATGTGCTATGATTGCATTTCTTTTCTTGCATACATTTTTGGTTTTCCTTAGTGGTAACACATTGTCTTAGTGCATTTGAGCTACTCTAACAGAATACCTTAGACTGGAAGCTCATAAACAACAAACATTTATTTCTTACAATTCTGGAGGCTGGAAGTCCAAGATCAGGGAGCTGGCAAATTTAGTGTCTTGTGAGGGTCACCTTCTGGGTTGCAGACTGCCATCTTCTCATTTGATCCTCACTCTCTCTACACTGTATCCTCACACTGCAGAGAAAGGGTGAGAATGCTTTCTGGGGTCTTTTCTGTAAGGGCACAGTTCCATCATGAGGGCTCTGTCCTCATGACCTAATTACTCCTCAAAGGCACTACCTCATAATACCATCATGTTGGGTGTTAAGATTTCCAAAAATTAATTTTAGGGGGACACAAACATTCAATTCATAACACACATACATGTTTTCTATTTTGATTCTTTGTTTTCTATATACTTTTATTATTAGTGTATACTCAAATTCTCTATCTGATTTATGTATAAAACTGCTGTCAATACAATCCAATATTGTCTCCTATCCTCCATTTTTTGTCCTTATAAGCTTTTATGCTTTAATTGTAATTTTTGTGAGGCTTGGTAGGGCGTGTAGATAAATGCAAGAGTTCAATCCACCATATTCTGACCAGAAATTCTAATCTACTTATTTTAATTAGTCTTTTCGACAGTGGGTCTTAAAAGTGGAAGGATCTACCTTGAAAGCCAGAAGCATGGATAACTACAACCATTCTAAATAAAATGGAATTTTCCTTTCTGTGACTCCCTGTGGATCTTCACAGCTAAAATAAAGAGACAAAATACATTTCTAGAGCATCCCACAGTCCAGTGGTTCTTGCATGGGGTGGGAGCCACCTCCAGGGGGGCATTTGGAAAGGTATGAAGACTATAGTTTTCATTCTGCCTGAATCCCCTTCTCTTTGTTCCAAACCATGATAGGAAGAATTATACCATTCCAAAATTCAATAGCATGACCATGGAGAAATAGCACCAACCCTTCCCTCAAGAGGGAACCCAGGAATCTTAAGATCCTCCATCATTTGGGGATGTGAGTGGGCTTAGGTGTCTGAATTTGGCTGTAAACATTCTGTTCCTTAGGTGTATTGAATTACACATGGGGCTGGTATCTTAGTCTGTTCAGGCTGCTATAACAAAATAACATAGACTGGGTAGCTTATAAACAACATAATTTTTCCCCTACAGTTCTGGGAAGACTGGAAAGTCCAAGATTAAGGCTCCAGCAGATTAAGCATCTGGTGAGGGCTCATTTCCTGGCTCACACACAGTGCCTTCTCACTGTGTCCTCACATGGTTGAAAAAGAAACGCAACTCTGTGGGGCCCCTTATAATCCCATTTATGAGGGCTCTGAAGTCATGATGTGACCACCCTCAAAGGTCACACCTCCTAATGCCATCATATTGGTGATTAGGTTTTCAATATACCATTTTTGGAGGGGGGGCGTGGAAACACATTCAGCCTGTGGCAGGTAGCTGCAATGCTTGAGGTATAATGGGTTATAAAATTACATGTATTTTTGAGTTTCAAGAGTTCTGCAAACTATGAACTTTTTTGTTTTGTTTTGTTTTGTTTTGTTTTTGTTTTTTTGAGAGAGAGTCTCACTCTTTTGCCCTGGGTGAAGTGCAGTGGTGCAATCTCGACTCACTGCTACCTACGTCTCCCAGGTTCAAACGATTCTCCTGCCTCAGCCTCCAGAGTAGCTGGGATTACAGGTGTGGAGCACACCACCACACCCAGCTATTTTTTGTATTTTTAGTAGAGATGGGGTTTCACTATGTTGGCCAAGTTGGTCTCAAACTCCTAACCTCAGGTGATTTGCCCACCTTGGCCTCCCAAAGTGCTAGGATTACAGGCGTGAGCCACCATGTCCAGTCCTGTGAACTTCTTAAGAAAAATCAAGTTGTTCTTTGCATTCACCATAGCTGTGGACACATAGCAGCTTCTAAAGAAATATTTGTGAGTTCTGATTTTGCCATTGGGACGATAGTTGTGGCGCATTAACTTTAGCAAGTCAGACTTCTGCAAATTAGCTTTCTAGTGAAAAATTTATATGGCACATATTACTATTACTCGCGTGTATATAGTAATGAAACTTACTTCTTTCAAACTCTGTGAGGAATAATTGCTACATGACTACAAAGCACCATGAGAGTATGAAGTATTATGTAAGAAGGAGGTGAGGTAGGTCATTATTACATAATGCAGCTCTTCCTATCATGGTTTGGCTGTAATGTGGAAGGCCTTGGAGGCAAGCCGCAGTGTGCAGACAGTGTCATCAACAGACATCAACTCTGAAAAATGAATACTCACCACTTATAATCATAGATACAGCTGATGCCACAGGAAACACCTAACCTGCAATCAATCTCCTCCTCGCTGTGGTCTGGCAGGATAGGTGATACCTGTCTTCATGAATTTTTGTGTGGGGAATTCATTTTTATTTCAGAATCAAAATCACAAACCTTTGTTGACCAGCTGAAAACGTGCTGATGTCCTATCATGCTGTCGCTTGTTTTCCTAACAGCAATAGACCATTCCATGGCCACTGCTCTTTGTTTCTATGACAGCATTTTTCATGCAAAACGTTATTTTGTTTCAGAGTAGTTTCAGAATCTGTATCATATTAATCTTCCAATCATCTTGTTAAGTGGTTCATAAGAGTGGCTAGACTCCTATAGGAAAGACAGGTAAGCCCAGGGTGTTAAATAATAAGTTTACCTTATATTATGAATACGTGAATAAATGAATGATTAACAAACCCATGCTGAACATGAGTAAAAAACATCACATTATTTGTGTTATTAAAGTGTTATCTATTTGCTATAATATAAATATTTGGTTTGGTGTGCCAGTCTATCTATTTCAAAAATCCTTAACAAGGGTCTGCAATGTGTCAGACACTATGGAAAAGCAGTATGTGAATTATGCTGTATTTTAAATCACCTTTGAAATATACAGAGAGGCCTGCAATTGTGTGGATCGTATGAAAATAGAATTTTTAAATTTTGTATTTATTTTAATTTTTTAAGAAAAAAATTCTTAAAAGATACATATTATATGTAGAATTAATAGACCTTGCTTATGATTGACAGCAAAACAAACAGGAAAAATACGTGTGAGAAAGAATAAAGTAAAATACTATTTTTAAAATAGCATTCAACAAGAATATTAAATGCAAAAATGCCTATTTCCACTTTGTTGAATATTCAGAAACTGAGGTCAAAATACTGCAGAATAATGTTTACTTAAAAGGGAAGTGAGAATACTTAAACAAGTTCCAGCAGGATTAAAAATTTTAATATATCTAAGAGGCAATAATATTAATGGAGGTAAATTGTTTTATAATTTTGAGTCAGAGAAGCTAACAATCATAAAGAAAAGGATAAGTAAATAAATGGATACGCATTATAAATTTCTATAATCAAAAGAAAACCTATACAGACTAGTGGCAAACTGCACATAAGTTTCATATTTATCTAATATATGGCAATCAATATATCTAAGATATGAGAAGCATTTACAAATTAATAATGATAATAAGATACCCTAATAGAAATGTGAGCAAAGAGCCTAAACAAGCAATTCACCAAAGAAGAGACCAAGAAATGTATTAATGGCTATTCTTCTCTTGTAACTAATCAAAGAAATGGAAACTTGACATTCTTCACAGATTAGATTTGTAAAGGTGAAAATATTGAGCACTGATGCAGTGAGAAAATGAACGTGCTAATCGGTGGAGACAAATTGGTAGTCGTTTTTTCAGACAGTAGCCTGACAACAGATTCCAAATATTTTTAGGTGCGTTTCCCTTTGCCCATTCCATTACTAGGAATCCTGTTTAAGAACAAACGTGTACACTTAGAGCTAGCAGATCACAAAATGGCATCATTGCAGTGATTCTTGAATGGACAGGTGAAAAGAGTGTCAAGAGAAGATATATCATTCACTCGTCTCTCCCCTTCTTCAAAACTTTGACTTGCTTTCGCAGAAGTCATGTTAGAGTAAGGTAGGAAACCATGCGTACTTTCAGAAAGAATCCCAGATGGCTTGGAATCACCACCCCCATCCTTTTTCTTTCCAGATTCTTGTCAGGTTGAGAATCATGGCTGTATTTTTTTCCTTTTTCCAAAAATCATATATAAATATGAGCACAGAAAAAATGTCCAGAAACATGTTAATTGTAATTATCTCTGCAGGAAAAATATTTAGGGTTTTATTTTTTGATTTTTTATTTATTTGTTGGATTTTTTATTAACAAAAGCTCTAATTTTCATTTTTAATAATCAAATAAACAAGAAACTTGATATCCTTGAAAACTGCTATTGGAGAAGTCAGGTGACAGCAATCTAATAGACAACCACAATCAAAACAAGCTTAAAAAGTCCCTAACAATGGGTATCTTTTGTGCTAAACCATAATTACATGCTTCAATCCAAGAAGCTAGATAATCAAGTGCATGGCATAAATAATCTAGAGAAGGAGAAAAAGTTCAGAATCAACAGCTGGAAAATAACAGCAAGGTGTCAGAAACACCTAAGTTTCTGAAATCATGAAATATATTGACAGTCATAAAAAAAGGGTGCATTTAAAAATTATTAAACAGAAATTGAGAAAAAAATGTATATCTTTATATGATAGACAGAAGTCTTGGCATTCATTACCCCCGGAAGAGAATGGAGACAGCATATATAAATGGGTTAAAGAAAGAATTCTTACATATTAAAATTAATGCTAGATTATTAAGAGAAAATGAAGAAATCAGGATTATGATTCTAAATACTTTAGTTTGACATTAGAAAATTGAACCACACATTTCCCTGTAAAACATCTTTTATTTTTCTTGCCAGAGACAAGAGACCTGAGTTGAATGAATCTGAGTCTAACCAAAATGGCAAGGCTTTTCTTTTCCATTATAAATTCCAAATTAATGGAATACAAAGTAATGATAGCTTACCATTTATTATTTGTGCTCAAAATTGGTAGTTTAAGGATTTAAGTGGAAATATTAGTGGAATAATTTTTTATAGCTTTGCTAAGAAGATTCAAAAATAACACAAAAGTTAATGTTAACTCAACTCTTTTTTTGTTTGTTTTCTATGAGTTTGGTGTTCAAGTGAGACTTGTGGTTTAACAGAATTTGGCTGTGCCTGTGCCTGGTTCTTCTGGATTCTGGAATTGGTAAAGTCACCCCTCTCCCCAAATAAAAAGAGAAAAATTATTAGAAAAGAGATGAACGATTGCTAAGGACAAAAAGGAGAAAGGATTGGGGTTAAAACTAGAGTATGGCAAGTGAGGAATGAGACAACAGTTTAAAATATGTTGAAGAAAGAAAGATTCCGGCCAGGCCTGTGGCTTATGGACGTTCTTTTATTTCAGCTTCCTATTCAAAGAAATATTCTGGCTTGTCACTGTTTTTACAATCTGACATCACATATTGTCCAAAGAAAGAATTTTCTTAAATTAGATGGAAATTTCTTTTGCAAACTGATCTTAATCTGCACTTTTGATTACTGTTCTTCACTCCATTCTTATCCAAGAATTAGTAGAAATCTTCTTCCTGAAAAGTTATATCAGTCATTACAATTATCCAGGTATTGGATTGCTTAAATTCATAATTCTTTGCTCCAATAGTTCCCAGAATTATGACAAATATTCTTTTGTTAGTATGTTTCTTTCCTTGTTCCTTTTTTGCATAAGCACACAAATGCCTTTTCTGTTTAGAAATTCACCCGATCTAGGCTCTGTTCCCCCACAATCTCCACCCCTGTTGAAGTCATAAGTTTCTGAATATGACCTCGTAGTCTAGACTTACTGCTGATGTGTGTATTGTCACGTACAGGATCTTATAAAGTCAGCGACGTGCATGTAGATGCAGGCCTGCTAGAGGATTTTGCAAGGTAGATGGTGACGCACAGGTCTATGTTTTGTTCACTGGGCAGGATTGACCCCACAGGCTGTAAGATTGGTTACTATTTTCCAAATATTTCTAATGGAAGAATTAACAATGAGAAAGTCAGACCTAATTGCTCTTATTTCATCAGTTAGTAACAACAGGCAAACGTTTCTCTTTTAAATTACTTCAGATACTTGTCTTAAGTAACCATTTCTTTCATTATGAAGGTGTTTGGTTTTTGAACTGTTGCTTTGTCATGCAGTTCTGTGTTTCTCTGAAACTTAGTTTTTAAGAGATTTAAGAAAAAGTTTGCATAATATTATATGCAGTCCAAATGGCACAGCAAAGAAGTACCAAACACCTTCATGCAGCTATTCTCTGTCTCTAGTCATTTTCTCTATTCATTTGTTATTCATTCAACCAACATGCATTGAGCACATATTATGCACTGAGTATAATTACAGCATTGAAGTGAAGATGAATAAGGCATGTTTGCTACCCTTACAGGCCTCTAGGATTGACTGAGGCCCCCTCATGTTATAAACTACTACGCAATGAGAAAAATGCTAATGGAGACATTGCACCCCCATGCTCATGAATGAGAATGATCATAAGAAGATGCACATAAGGGGTGCTGTTTGTGGAATCTTCAAAGACTGAGCAGGAATTTACCAGGTGCACAAGAGGGGAAAACATTTCAAGCAAATGCACCAGCCTGTCGAGCAACATTGAAATGTGAACTAGCATGGCATGTTTGCAAGAAGACAGTCGAGGCTGAACTTAGGGAGTGGTTCAGTAAGGCAGTAAGGCAAAGCAGGGAGATAAAATTAACGGGGGAAGAAGGAGCCAGATCATGAAGGGCTGTTCATGTTCATCAAGGAAAGGAGGTGATGTTTTTTCTTATGGATGTTCTAAGTCACTGAAAGGTGTTAAACAGAGAAGTACCATACTTTTGTGCTTTTGATATCAGAAGCAAAAATGTAGGCTACAGATTCAAGAGGAAAAAAAGGTAGCAGAGCCTGCTAGCAGTGAGACCTGGTAGGAGGCTACTGCAGCAGAACAGGCAAGAAATGATGAGGCTTAGAAGCAAGACAGCAGCAGTGGTGCTGGAGTGGATTCCACATATATCCATAGAGTCACTGAGACTGAATGACTGATTGATTATGTGAGCAAGGAAGAGGAGGTGATTCTGAAGTTTCTGACTTGGACACTAAGATATAATTAAATGAAAGGAAGTTGGACTGGAAAGATGATAAAAGAGAATTTAATTTTGGATATGTTATGTTTAAGGCATTTGTGGTAGAGTTAGCAGGATATCTATTAGGAGCCAAGCAAGTCTGAAGTTCAAGAGAGGGGTTTATACTGAAGAAAAAAGTTGAGAGTCATAAATACATGGTGCTTGATATTATAGGAGTGGGTGAGATTACCCTGGGGGAGTGTATAGAAGAAAATAACAAGTGCAAGTCCCAGCACTTTGGGAACTTGAGGCAGGAGGATCTCTGGAAGCCAGGAGTTCGAGACTAGCCTGGGTGAAATAGTGAGACCTTGTCTCTACAGAAAAAAAAAATAAATAAAATAAAATAAAAATTAAGAAGCCAGGTGATATGGTTTGGCTGTGTTCCCACCCAAATCTCATCTTGAATGGTAGCTCTCATAATCCCCACATGTTGTGGTAGGACCTGGTGGGAGATAACTGAATCACAGGGGCAGGTTTTTCCTATGCTGTTCTGGTGACAGTGAGTAAGTCTCATGAGATCTGATGGTTTTATAAAGGGCAGTTCCCCTGCACATGCTCTCTTGCCTGCCACCATGTAAGTTGTGACTTTGCTCCTCCTTCGCCTTCCATCATGATTGTGAGGCCTCCCCAGTCATGTGGAACTGTGAGTCCATTAAACCTCTTTTTCTTTATAAATTACCCAGACTCAGATATTTCTTCATAGCAGTATGAAAATGGACTAATATAGTCCTAGCTAACCAGGAGGCCGAGGCAGGAGGATCATTGAGCTCAGGAATTATATTTCAGCCTGGGTGACAAAACATGACCCGATCGAAAGGAAGGAAGGAAGGAAGGAAGGAAGGAAGGAAGGAAGGAGGGAAGAAGGGAAGAAGGGAAGAAGGGAAGAAAGAGAAAGAAAGAAAGAAAGAGAGAGAGAGAAAGGAAGGAGGGAAGGAAGGAAGAAAGGAAGAAAGGGGAGAAAAAAAAAGTGTAAGGACAAAATCCTATCTTGGAGAA
>NW_012101287.1:54144-59081 GCF_000951045.1 Mandrillus leucophaeus | reverse complement strand
AGGAGGCTACTGCAGCAGAACAGGCAAGAAATGATGAGGCTTAGAAGCAAGACAGCAGCAGTGGTGCTGGAGTGGATTCCACATATATCCATAGAGTCACTGAGACTGAATGACTGATTGATTATGTGAGCAAGGAAGAGGAGGTGATTCTGAAGTTTCTGACTTGGACACTAAGATATAATTAAATGAAAGGAAGTTGGACTGGAAAGATGATAAAAGAGAATTTAATTTTGGATATGTTATGTTTAAGGCATTTGTGGTAGAGTTAGCAGGATATCTATTAGGAGCCAAGCAAGTCTGAAGTTCAAGAGAGGGGTTTATACTGAAGAAAAAAGTTGAGAGTCATAAATACATGGTGCTTGATATTATAGGAGTGGGTGAGATTACCCTGGGGGAGTGTATAGAAGAAAATAACAAGTGCAAGTCCCAGCACTTTGGGAACTTGAGGCAGGAGGATCTCTGGAAGCCAGGAGTTCGAGACTAGCCTGGGTGAAATAGTGAGACCTTGTCTCTACAGAAAAAAAAAATAAATAAAATAAAATAAAAATTAAGAAGCCAGGTGATATGGTTTGGCTGTGTTCCCACCCAAATCTCATCTTGAATGGTAGCTCTCATAATCCCCACATGTTGTGGTAGGACCTGGTGGGAGATAACTGAATCACAGGGGCAGGTTTTTCCTATGCTGTTCTGGTGACAGTGAGTAAGTCTCATGAGATCTGATGGTTTTATAAAGGGCAGTTCCCCTGCACATGCTCTCTTGCCTGCCACCATGTAAGTTGTGACTTTGCTCCTCCTTCGCCTTCCATCATGATTGTGAGGCCTCCCCAGTCATGTGGAACTGTGAGTCCATTAAACCTCTTTTTCTTTATAAATTACCCAGACTCAGATATTTCTTCATAGCAGTATGAAAATGGACTAATATAGTCCTAGCTAACCAGGAGGCCGAGGCAGGAGGATCATTGAGCTCAGGAATTATATTTCAGCCTGGGTGACAAAACATGACCCGATCGAAAGGAAGGAAGGAAGGAAGGAAGGAAGGAAGGAAGGAAGGAAGGAGGGAAGAAGGGAAGAAGGGAAGAAGGGAAGAAAGAGAAAGAAAGAAAGAAAGAGAGAGAGAGAAAGGAAGGAGGGAAGGAAGGAAGAAAGGAAGAAAGGGGAGAAAAAAAAAGTGTAAGGACAAAATCCTATCTTGGAGAAAATTCAGAGTGTAAAAGAAACTAATGTAGAAAAAGAAACTAAGGAAGGAGAAGATGGAGCAAATAGAGGTAGAAGATGAAGTAACTGCCATATAAAGGCAAACATTTCAAATGGTGCTTGGTAAATATTTTAACTTTTTTAGAAAATAGGTTGAAATAATAACTGAAAAGTGCTCAACAGATTTTAAAGCTACAAAGTCTTTGGAAGCCATGACAAGAACGATGTTTTGGGAGCAAAGGAGGGAGAAGCCAGATTGCAATGGATTCAAGAGCAAAAAGGAAGGGAGGGAGTAACAACACGGCGAGGGGGTTACTTTCTTCAAGAAGTTTGAGTATGAATAAAAGGAGAAGGAGATCTCCTCCTCCTCCTTTCTTCTTCTCCTCCTCTTTCTTCTCCTTCTGCCCCCTCCTCTTCCTCCTCCTCGTTCTTCTCTTTCTTTGTTTTTAAGAAAGGAAACATTTTTTCTCTAAAATAAAGGAGACAGGCTCTATTTCATAGTGGTGCTCTGATTTGGGAGACTGCTATAAACATCCACTTTTGAGCATAATTTTTTCATCTTAGGTTTTTCTCATCTGTAGTTATGTTTCCAGGAGCACAGTTTGATCTATAGTAGACCAACTATATGTTAATAGCCCTTTGTCCTACAATAAGATTCTATTCTATTTACACAGAAGAGTATGTGGAGTGAAGCCAACAACTAGAAAGAAAGGAAAATCACTCAGCAAAATGTGTGAGAGTGTAACACATATCATAGTATTTTTTATTATTTTCTCTTTACTAAGTTTATTTGATGGATCAAGCATTAATTTTTTTTTTTTTTTTTTTTTTTTTGAGATGGAGTCTCACTCTGTCACCCAGGCTGGAGTACAATGGTGTGATCTTGGCTCACTGCAACCTCTGCCTTCCGGGTTCAAGCGATTCTCCCTGCCTCAGCCTCCCAAGTAGCTGGGATTACAGGTGCCTGCCACCACGCCTGGCTAATTTTTGTATTTTTAGTAGAGATGCTGTTTCACTACGTTGGCCAGGCTGGTCTCGAACTCCTGACCTCAGGTAATCCACCCACCTCGGCCTCCCAAAGTGCTGGGATTACAGCCATGAGCCACCGCACCCAGCCTCAAGCATTAATTTTTAAAGCTATTCAACATGCACTTATTTTGTACAAAGTTGAAAGTGTTAGAGGTAATCTAATGACAATTATGTACTAACATACCTGAGCCTCTCTCTGTTTCCTTACGTATGTAGAAAAAATGCAATGCATAAAGTGATTCGAATCGATACGGTTCTCACATTTGGGAAATTTAAAACCTATTTCAGACATTACTTTAGGCAGCTTCACAGCTCTAAAAAATTGTTTTTCTGAACTCTGTATTAGCACCTTAGGCAGAAAGTAAGGTGTGTGTCATGTTGAATTCTGCCTTCTATTCCAGACATTACAGCTTTTGCAAACAGGTTAGTCTGACTACACGGTGTTTTGAGTCCCACAAATGAAGTACCCTGTTATCTACTTTTCCCACTCCCAGCCTCTGTTTTACAGATGAGAAAACCTGAATGTATATCTTTACAGAGTTTGAAGATAGAGAAGAATCTTGAAGACTAAGGCTGCTTTTTGCTTGTAACTAGAAGCAGAATGACTGGAACTGGCAACAGGAAGGCTGTCTTGAAACCAGGCAGATTCTCTCTCATTTCTCATCTCTCCTTCATTCTTCTGTGTTTCTTCAATCCTGCTTCCTCTATGTCTTAGTCGAAAAGGTAGAATATAGCCCTACTTTATACGCTATAACACTAAATATGCCCTAAGCATAAGACACTGAATCTCTTTCTCTCCAACCACAGTTCCAAACCCCTGACAGAAAGACAGTGGTTCAGCTTGTAAGCTTAATGGATGCTTCTTGTCTGCTGCACAGATACAGCTGGTTCACTGAGACAGTGGTATTGCTATAATGCAAGAGTTTAATTAATGCAGGACTAAACCACGTGCAAGACGGGAGTTGATTACTCAAATCAGTCTCCCTGAAAATTCAGAGACTAGGGTTATTTTAAGAATAATTTGGCAGGCAGGGGGCTAGGGAATGGGGAATGTTAATTGGTTGGGTTGGTGATGAAATCATAAGGGATCAAAGCTGTTTTCTTGCAGTCTTCAGTTCCTGGGTGGGATCACAAGACCAATTGAGCCAGTTTACGGGTCCAGGTGGCACTAGCAGGTGCATCAGAAAGCAGGGTCTGAAAAATACCTCTGACACTAACCTTAGGTTTTACAACAGTGATGTTATCTATAGGTGCAATTGAGAGGTTATAATTCTTGTGACCTCTGGCTCCATGACTCTTGAACCATAATTTCTAATCTTGTGACTAATTTGTTAGTTTTACGAATGTGGTTTCAATACCCAAGCAAGAAGGGAGTAGTTTTTGGGAAGGGTTATTATCTTCCTTGCTGTAAGGTTAAACTATAAACTGAATTCCTCCCAAAGTTAGCTTGGCCTACACCCAGGAATGAACAAGACCTGCTCAGAGGTCAGAAGCAAGACAGAATAAGCTATGGCAGATTTTTCTTACTGTCATGATTTTGCAAAGGCGCCTTCCAGTTTGGATTGAATGTCCTCTCAGAGTACAGTCAGCTGTGGTCCAAAAGTACAATCACATTGCTTAACATGGCTTCCAGGCATATATCTCTGTACCTGGAAGAAGAAATAGTTAAGGGGATCAGTGTAGGCCAAGCAGATATTCTAAAATGTGTCAATTAGAAAAGCTACTCCCACCTTGTGTTCATCAGAAAAACGACTCCCATTTTGCCTCCGCTCCCCATTCAAAACGCACTATTCTATAGGCCAAGGTTATAAGGGAGAATTCTTGATGCACTTCTCTTTTCACTACATGATTTATCTTTCTTGACAATAGGCTGATTATCATTAAGTAAACTGTAAGAAATACCAGTCCGCTTCTTTTTACACACTCTAAATCCTTTTCTCCTACTTTCCTATTCATTTCTTAATAATTAAAGACAATGCTGCATGTATGTTAGAGATACAATGTTTTCAGAAGGTCTTAGCCTGGTAGTAGCAATTCCTTCTTTTTGAAAAATTTTACTGTGTATATTTGAGGTTTTCATATTGTTGTGGGATACATATAGATAGTAAAACGGTTACTGTAGTGAAGCAGGTGAGCATATCGATCATCTCACATAATTACCTTTTGGTGACAAGAGCAGCTAAAATCTACTTATTTAACAGAAATCCTATTCAATACAAATTTTTTATTAACTTTATTCCTGTACATTAGATCTCTAAACCTGTCCATCCTTCACATGTGCTATTTTGTATCATTTGACTTATGTTTCTCCATTTCCTCTCCCTGCAACCCTACCAGTGGTAACCACTGTTTCATTCTCCGTTTCTGTGTATTTGGGTTCTTTTTTCTTTAATCCACATTTAAGTAAGATCATGCAATATTCTGTTTGGCTTATTTCACTTAGTATAATGTCCCCAGGTCTATTCATGTTGTGGCAAATGGCAGGATCTTATTCTGAATAATATTGCGTGTGTGTGTGTGTGTGTGTGTGTGTGTGTGTGTGTGTGTGTATAGCATGGGACTGTGGATATCTTTGGTGATTTCACCTCCGTTGGGTATATACCCAGAAGAGGGACTCTTGGATCCTATAGTAGTTCAATTTTTAATTTCTTTAAGAACCTCCATATTCTTTCCCATAATAGCTGTACCAATCTACATGCCTACCAAAGGTATAA
>NW_012101287.1:30136-48674 GCF_000951045.1 Mandrillus leucophaeus | reverse complement strand
TTCTCAGATCTCAACCTCCGTGTTGGGAGATCCACTGCTCTCTTCAAAGCTGTCAGAGTCGTTTGCATCTGCAGAGGATTCTGCTGCTTTTGTTGCTATCTGTGCCCTGTCCCCAGAGGTGGAGTCTCAGTTGAAAATGCAGAAATCACCGGTCTTCTGTGTCGCTCGCGCTGGGAGTTGGAGACTGGAGCTGTTCCTATTCGGCCATCTTGCTCCGCCCCCCCTTTCCCCACTTTTTAATCAGATTGTTTTTCTGCTGTTGAGTTCTTAGAGATCTTTATAGATTTTGGATATTAACCCCTTATCAGATACGTGATTTGCAAATATTTTTCCCAGTTTGTAAGTTGTTGTTTCACTTTGTTGATTGTTTCCTTTGTAATGCAGAAGTGTTTTAGTTTGATGTAGTCTCATTTATTTATTTTTGCTTTTGTAGCCTGTGCTTTTGGTGTGATATCCAAAAACTATTGCCAAGGCCAATGTTGAGGAGCTTTTCCCCTATGTTCTCTTCTAGAAGTTTTTTGTTTTCAGATCTTACATTTATGTTTTTTATTCATTTTGAGTTGATTTTTGTGATGAAGATTCAATTTCATTCTTTTACATGTGGAGATCCAGTTTTCCCAGTACCTGCAGCAAATATTTATTAAAGAGACTATCCTTCCTCCATTGTGTCCTTTTGTTGCCCTTGTTGAAAATAAGTTGGCCATAGAAGTTTTGATATATTTCTGGGCTCTATATTATGTTCCATTGGTCTATGTTTCTACTTTTATGCTAGTGCCATGCTGTTCTGATTACTGTAGCTTTGTAATATACTTTTAATCAGAAAGTGTGATGTCTAAAACTTTTTCTCTCTCAGTATTGCTTTGGGATTTTTTTGTGGTTCCATACAAATTTTAGGATTTTTTCTATTTCTGTGAAGAATTGCCATTAGAATTTTGTTAGGGATTTGTTTTTCTTTTTAAAAAAAACAGAATTGGGAGTTACAGGTGCAGATTTCTTACAGGGATATATTATGTAGTGGTGAAGTCTGGGCTTTTAGCCTACCTATCATCTGAACATTGTACCTAGTATGTAGTTTTTCAACCCTCACTCACCTCCCTTCTTCCTCTCTTTTGGAGTTCCTGGTGTCTGATATTTCAATCATTATGTCCATGTGTGCTTATTGTGTAGCTTCCACTTACCAGTGAGAACATGCAATATTTGGTTTGCTGTGTCTGAGTGAGTTCACTTAGGATAATGACTTCCCACTCCATCCATGTTGCTGCAAAGGATACTATTTCATTTTTTTTATTGCTGAGTAGTACCCCATGGTCTATATATATGACATTTTTTTAATTTGGTCAACCATTGATGGACACTTGGGTTTGTTCCCTGACTTTGCTATTGTGAATAGCACTGTGATAAACATGAGTGCAGGTGTCTTTTTCACACTTCTTTTCCTTTGGGTAAATGCCCAGTGGTGGATTTCTGGGTCCAATGGTAGTTCTATTTTTTAGTTTTTTGAGAAATCTCCATACTGTTTTCCATAGATGTTTAACTAATTTACATTACCATCAATGGTGTATAAGCATTCCCTTTTCTCTGCATCCATGCCAACATCTGTTTTTTTTTTCTTTTTTTTTACTTTTATTAATAGCCATTCTGACTGGTGTTAGATGATAGCTCAGTGTGGTTTTAATTTGCATTTCTCTGATGATAGTGATATTGGACATTGTTTTCATGTGTTTGTTGGCTGCTTGTATTTCTTCTTTCGAGAAATGTCTGTTCACGTCCTTTGCCCAGTTTTTAATGGAGTTGTTTGTTTTTTCTTGTGAAGTTGAATTCCTTGTAGATTCTGGATATTAGCCCTTCTTTAGATGCATAGTTTGCAAATATTTTTTCCCATTCTGTAGGTTATCTGTTTACTTGTAATTGTTTCTTTGGCTGTGCAAAGGTTTTTAATTTAATTAAGTCCCATTGTCTATTTTTCTTTTTATTGCATTTGCTTTTGAGGACTTGGTCATAAATTCTTTGCCTAGGCCAATGTCCAGAAGAGTTTTTCCTAGGTTTTCTTCTAGGATTTTTATAGTTTCAGGTCTTACATTTAAGTCTTTAATCCTTCTTGAGTTAATTTTTGTATATGGTGAGAGATACGGGTCCAGTTTCATTCTTTGGCATATGACTTTGATAGGGATTTCTTAAGCTCGACCACCATGTTAGAAACATAAGGGAGATTATCTCTAGAACACGGGGACAAAAGAATCAAAACACATGACCCTTGCTTCCCCAAAATGAATTTCCAAAATATTGAGAAATAACATATGCACATATGAACTAAATAGAGAGCAAAAGCAAATATCTAGCAACATAAGCCATACTGCATATTGATTACTGAAGAAATGGAAAACAAGGACAAAGAACAGGAATCTTCAGGGAGAGTTTTCTCAAGAAGGGAAATTTTTAACAAGTCTTAAGGTAATTATGTAATTATGCTTCAGAGGTTGCAAATTTATGGCCCATGTTTTGTTAGGCCAGCATGATGTTTTAAAAAAACAACTTAGATTTGAATGCCTGTATATGAAACATGCCTTTTCCAGTTTAGCCATCCTTAGTGCCACTATGTGGTGTTTTATTCCATCATTTACTCTATCGTGAGTATATCACTTGCCTTTTCCCTGAGTACATTTACGTTTGTATCCCCTGGATGTAAATTGTCATAAAGAAGTAGGCAATCATTCATTCTTGGGAGACCAGTATGTGCAAAGGCAAAGCCATAAATGTGTGTGTGTGAAATAGGGATGTAATAGAAATTGTCCTATATAAAACTTAGAGACTGTTGGTGGAATTACAATAGATGAAAAATGGTTAGTTTCAGAAGGACCAAGTGACTGAGACCTATAAGTACTAGGCCAGATAATTTGAATTTCCCCATTAAGCAGTTGTCTGCTACTTTAAGTTCTTGGGCTCAAGAGTTATTTGAGTCACTTAAAAAAAAGATATTTGACTGCTATATAATGGTTAAACTTGATTGAACAGAAAGATACAACCTTGAAAGCTTTGCAGTACTCTAGGTAGGAAATAATAGTTTGGATAAAGGGGGTAGTTCTGGAGGAGAAAAAAAACATAGAAAAGAGAGTGTCCTGACAAGTAAGAGAAAAAGTGTTAGACAAGAACTATACAGAAACAAGTTATGAAACTACTGTTTCCACAGAGAGTAAGAAAATTGGTGAGAAATGGCAGGATCTAACGTGCTGTTACAAAGGTGGCAAAATAAATAAAAGCTGGTTTTCATATTAGCACACAGCAGCTCACAATCCTGTTCATGGGTTTATTGCCTTCCAGCAGTTAACTCACGGTTCTAGCTACTTGACTGTGCCTCTTGTCAAGAAAGAAATAGGCAGCCATATGGGGTCTTCTGTGTTTTATTCATTAAAGCTTCTTTTATTTGTTGTTTTAATGTATTTAATTCACTAAATTATTACAGATGTTTTATATTACAATGCTAACAAGAAAAATACGAAAAGATGCCCAACTTCTTTTAAGCCTGGTAGAAGTGGAAACATTTTTCCTTCTGCCTGTTCAAGTTTCAGTTGATCCTTTCTGAAAACGCTGACTTAAAATGGATGGTCTCTAAC
This sequence comes from Mandrillus leucophaeus, assembly GCF_000951045.1. Lineage (NCBI taxonomy): Eukaryota > Metazoa > Chordata > Mammalia > Primates > Cercopithecidae > Mandrillus > Mandrillus leucophaeus. The sequence continues at coordinate 45,063 of NW_012101287.1, read as the reverse complement.
AATTTTAAGTAGTGAGAAAGGGGAACAAATTATAAGTGACATTTTGAAGAAATCATTATACATTCTGCTTTGAGAGAGTTCAAGACTTTGAGAATTTGGAAGTCTCATGAAAAGCCCACAAAATGCATTATTTTTTTCCTAGTATCTTCAATACTATTTGAGTACACTAAATATATAGAAATGCGTATAGTATGTTAGCATTTTTTGGTTGTATTTTTGGAGTGTGTGAAAATCTAAGAACCAGCTTTTGTGGATGGATTTTGTGGGAAGTACACTTCATGTTGAACAAAGGGAAATAGTCTTCCCAAGCAAGCACTGCATTTATGTGTGATTCATATATGTGGATTAGACCACTTAGGAATAAACACAACAAAGAAAAGAAACTTTCCCTCTGGGCTTCATGATTTATATGAATTAAATTTGTCACTGTTAAGGTAGATCCAGAAGGCTCACTTAAGATTGTACTCTCCAAACCCTGGGCTGCATTAAAGCTTATGATATAGCCACAGGTAACTATGTTAGATTTTTCTTTGAACTTGTCTTCTAATTGGAGCCCTGTCACTGCAGAAAGCAGTTTAAATTTAATTAAGGAACAGGAAACTCCAAAGTCTAATTTTGTCCCTGAGCTGCTGTATGGGTTGTCTCGCAGGACTTCAACAGCTGTCGAGTGAAGATTTGTGAGTGTATACTAAAGCACAACCCAGGGAACATCACAATCACAATCTAGCATTGTGGCTTCTTTCTACATAGGATAGCTCTCCAATTCCATACACATTGCATTAAACCACTACACTCCTGCTTACTTTGATGCTGTTTTTAAGGGTACCTTCAAATAAGGGCCAAATTTAATAATAATATAAATTAGAACTCAAACAAAGAACTCAATTTTCCTTTCTTCTAGTCTAGATGTAATTTTCCTAGTTGTTTTTGGTGCTAAATCCTCCCAAAATAATCAGCTCATCTGAATCTACAGAGAAGAACTGAAATGCGATTAAATTAGAAAATGCATATAAAAAATCTTTGCAAAGAGTTAGGAAACTTTAAAATATTATCAAAGTACAATTTCAACACATTTATAAATTTCTCTAAGATTGGTGCCAAGGGGATAGCAGAACTCTCCTTCCTCCATTAGCTCCTTGGAGCAGGCACAATATGCATTCATTTTGAACAGATTGCCTGTGGAGGCAAGAGCTTCGCAAGGGACTGACGTGGGAGACTTGCACTAATATTAAATAAAATTTACAGGGGCCATTGGTTTGGGCTGAGCTCCTGCATTAGGCCCAACAGCAAAGTAAACTGGAGTTAGTGATGCTGAAGTTCCACACCATCAAGTCAAAACTAAGTTGTTTATCTGATCTTCTGAAAAACCAGGAGAGAGAGAGATTTAATGGCTAAATCTCCCAAAGAGGCCCATTTTAGCAGGCATGATAAGGGAGTCCCTACTGCTTTAACCTTTACAAGGAAAGTAGCTGAAATGATCAATCCCTTTTTGCTCTGTTTCTGCTTTCTTCAGCTATTTTCTGCCCATAAAGCCAAACTCTCCTGCTCAGCTCATTGGAACACTCATTCCGTTTTATAGAATTAAGTGTTGCCTGATTCTAGAATTGCAAATTAAAGCAAATTTGAACTATGTTTGTTACAATTTTGTCTTTTGACACTAACCATGGATGTTCAATTTTTTTTCAGTTGAAATTATATTTGCATATAGAAGAGACATAAAATATAATTAGTAAGCATTCTCAAATTGCCAACAATACTAATACTTTTTAAAAACTAGCAGTTTTATCTCAAATGAATAAAACATTGGGATAATTCTGTGGAATCTTTCACTCCTCTTCCAAGTATGTTGCTTTGAATAAATAGAGCTTAAGAGTCTCCCTAACATATTGTTACCGTGTTACTATGTGCTGTAAGTGCAATAGCCTTAAAGACCAAATTCTAACCACAACCATGTATTTCCTTTGTTTTATATATTTAGGTCAGGCGCTTAACATGGCTTTAACATATTTCCTTTGTGGTTTAATTTCCTTTGTGATTATTTATTTTATTTAATGGGAGTGTAAAGATGTCCCAAGGACTGAAAACAAATTGCAGCTCCTTTTTAACATAAGCACTAAGAAGTACTCTGTTACTTTGCCTTTGGGTCAATATTAAACTTTCAGGATCATTTCGGGTAAAAAATGCAACAGTGAGACATTTACATTTTCTTAATAAAACACGGGAGACTACATTCACTGGCATTCTTTCACACCCTCTTGGGCCCAAGTCTTATAACAAACAAGAAATGAGAAAATATGGACTCCTCAGTGTGCAGTGCCACTCAGCAGCTCATAATGGCTCCCTGGAGATATGGAAGGACTCCTGGAAGTCTGAAGAAGGAAAGGTGAACCAAATCATCAGGGCAGGACCCCAGGGTCGCTGTGAGCTTCCTAACCATGCAAAGAGAGATGTGTATCCAGTTTGTAAGTGCTAAAGCTGCAAAGAGATTTTTCACTCCAAATTTACTATCCATCCTATTAACGTGTGTTTGCTTTGGACACTTCAGCTTATACCTTGATAGTGAACAGGTCTGTTTTAATGGTATGTGTAATTTTCAATTCTCATTAAAGGTGTTGCTTCTTAAGACAGGAGTTTTTGTGGGTTTTTTTGGTTTTGTTTTAATAGTCACTTACCTGTTCATTTAGTAAGTAACAGAAATATCTTATGCTTTGGACTTTATGAACATAATGTATTCATCAAATTTTAAAATGCATCTCTACTAGAATATCTTTTTATTTTACCTCAGACTTAACAAAACTTTAACACCTGGATAAATTTAGAGTTCTTTTGAACTAAATGAAATCACTCAAAATCTAACCATTACTTTACAGCTGTTAATAGTTTTAACAACTTTTTTCAGTTGCCCAGAAGGAGGAAAATGTGGTCCATTTCACCTCCTTATATAAAATAAAATGAATTTCAATGGGAACAATAGTTTAAAAAAGGGAAGGCCTGTTCATTTTCATAGGACTAGCATTTCAGTTAATTAAAAAACCAAGAATCATGCTTAAATTAAATCATTTTCCTTAAATTGAAAATAAGAATACCGTGAGAAATAGATCAAAAATTAGTAATGATTTTCTTCCAATTCATGTTTTTATTATGGGTAGAGAATATATTTTGAAATGACATGGAGAAGTGTTTTCCTAAAAACACTTATTGTCTGAATCACGAAATGCAATTTTCCTAAAATGTAGTAAAAGTCAATATTATGTTAAATTAATAGTAAAAAGAAACATATAAAGACAATTTTAAATAGCCCTTGTCTTTTTAAAGAGGATGTAGTATAGTTAAGAAAAGAAAGACATAATTATAATAAATATTATTCTGAAAATATACAAAATTATTAAACAAAATCAGATATTTTAAAAGCTGGTTTAAAAAATTTAGTATTATTAAAACTTTCATAACTTCTTTTCTTCACCCAAGAAAGTTATGATCACAATACTGCTTAATTTGTGAGGATGTGTTTTACTACATAAACAAATAATTGCATACAAGCATGATTCTGCAGTTCAATTAACAATGTTTAAGACCAACCATGCTGATTAAAATAAAAATATTTCCCTAATAAACTCTTATTAACTTTCTTTTTTCATAAAACATATGTTTCCACTACTTCCAAAGGTCTGGTAATCGTTCATGCAAATGAAAAAAAAAGTATGTTTTCCATACATGCATAAGTTGTTCCACAAACATCTGGTAACGAAACTTTGAAAGCTGCTAGATTCTGAGCCAGCCCAGGTGTTCACTACAACATCTCTAGAACTAAGCAATTGCTCGCAGTAATTTGTTGCAACTCGTATTGGCATTTTTACGGTTATGATGAGGCAAAGGGTGATGACATCATGTACTAATGTTATGAAGGTGCTGTGAATTCAGTGTGAAAATTCCATCAATGAGTGATTGTTACTGAAATTGACTACATTGGTGGCCATCACATGTTGCCAACTGAAACATCTGGGCACAAAGTTAGCAGTGGCACACCTTGTAAATAACTTAATTGAAATTAATTGCCAGAAGTTTGCAGCACTGTAGGCAGTTAATAAGTACCATTTCTCATTCTTCTGCAATGTTTTCGGCTTAAGAATCTTGTATTTTTGAATTCTGTTGTTGTAACTTGTGATGAAAGTAAAACATGTAGAAAATGTATGATGGAACAACAAGACCATAAGGAAATAAAAAACATTATGTAAGGAAGAAAACATTCAACCTTCTATACCTTCTTTCATTAATAAAATTTTTTTCACAAAAATAATTTTTAAATTTATGTATAAAACCATTTTTCAAAAGGGGAATAATTTGAATAAAAGAGGAAAATGTTGAATAATTAGATATAGGTCTCCATTTGTTCAGAAACAAATGTCTAGTATTTTGCCCAAGTTGTAAATGTCAAATGCTTGTTGTGTTGATAAAAACATTTGAAATTATTGTATATAATAAAACCACACGTTTGAAGAGACCAAAAGGCTGTTCTGTGGAAAAACTAGGAAACTAAGAAACACAGGTCTTATTTTTGCTGTAGAGATTCTTACACATTTAGAATAATTTTTTACTCAGCCTCTTCATACTTCATAAATGCAGAAAAAGGTAGCCAAAAATATAGACTGCAACAAAGACGTTGCAGTCAACACAAATGAATTGTTGTGTGACTAATGTAGCATTGCTCAGCCTGAGAAGCTGTTCAGTAAATATTAACATCAATTCCTTGTTCTTTCCTTCTTAGCTCCCCTTACCTTTGAATTTTTGCTTCTTAAAAAAAAGTTTTGCGAATGTAAAGCTGTTTAAAGATACTGAATGTCGGTAGTTTCAAACTGGCTTGAAACAATGAAAACCCAATTAATAAAGTAAAGTTTATATTTGCCTTGAAAGTACCACAAGTTACATTGATATACTGTGATATAAACTTCCATAATGCCCTTAATATTTTTGAAACTTTTATAAGATATTTATTTTTTAAAATATTATTTTGTCCTGTATGCTCAACGTGAAGATCCATATAACTAACCTGTTTTAGAGTTTAATACTAGGAAGAAGTTTTCCTAACTAGTATGATTATTTTTATTATATTTTAAAAACCCATGTAACTAAAAAACTCATGTATCTTTTGGCTTGACTACAAAGGTCAAAGCTACTTTTTTTTTTTTTCTTAAGTCAATAGCTATCCTGAGGCCAGGCCTTCTGGTACAACCAAATTGCCTTTTCTGCTCGTTCCCTTTTATATTTCTTGAATGTTGTGCTTTACTTTGCTTCAATCATTAGTTATATCTGTTTTCTATATAAATTAGATGGGGTTAAACAACATATACTCTAGTTTAGAATACCTAGAACTATCAGTTGGTATTCTCCCATATAAAGTATTTATGATTCAAAAAGTCTATTCTTCCTAGAGCTGTGGAATGTTTCATATCTGAATTTTTTGTTCTTTATAGCTCATTATAACACAAATCACACTTTATAACAAGAATATTTTACTTTGTTTTTGATAACAGAGTCTCTTAGGTTTACAAATTAGCTTTTGATATAACTACACAACCTAGGTTTTACAAAAAAATATTTAGTTTCTTTTTCTGAACAGAAAAAAAACCCCTTCATCTCTATACCTCTTCATAGAAGTAATTGTGGTACTTTGTCATAATGGACGTATTGTTCAGGCAGAGTGAGTTAAATGCGCTATCCAAATGCAAGAAAGGATTTGATTTAATCTTTGCTTTTGTTAGGAACATTCATGGAGAGTATGGGCAAAGAAGCAGTTTTCACTTATGGTTTTAATCTTAAATGTTTGAATCCCTGTAAGTTTCCTTGAGGATAATATTTTAATGGTATCAGAGCAAATTAAATAGAATGGAGAATATGTGGAAGGAATAGTAGACAATTAACAGAGTCATATGAAATCAATGACAGTTGATTTTTAATCACATTTCCACTCAGCTGGTTTTCACTACAAATGAATTTATTTTATAACAAAAATATAAAAATATTTTGGAGTTGCATACAGAGCTATATGATTTTAGGGTCTATCTCCATGGTTTAAGGAATAAAATAAGTTCTAGTTCTTAAGGATCTTGCTATTAATAACAACAACTGCATGTATTAAAGCTATACAAGAGCTTAGAGGAGAAAAATGAGTCGGGGATTTGGCTAATTAACTGCAGAATTGACAATTCAGGAAGATTGTTAGGAGGCAGTCCTGAACAGCACTAGAAATAAAGAGGGGGATGTGATAAAAATAATGAAGGAAGGGTCAAGCTAAAAAGTATTTCTCAGATATAAATGAACAGTTCTAATTCTTGTTTTGGTGTAGCATTTTTCTTGTCAGTATGTGCATACTCTAGGAGAAAGTAAATTCTTTAGCTAGTTTTTTAAATCCAAAGCACTTGCAATGGCCTTGAGAAGGTCTTCTTTTAAAAAGTGGGATGTAGCGGCCAGGGGCGGTGGCTCACGCCTGTAATCCCAGCACTTTGGGAGGCCGAGGCTGGTAGATCACAAGGTCAGGAGATGGAGACCATTCTGGTTAACATGGTGAAACCCCGTCTCTACTAAAAATACAAAAATTAGCCAGGCGTGGTGGTGGGCGCCTGTAGTCCCGGCTACTCGGGGGGCTGAGGCAGGAGAATGGCGTAAACCCGGGAGGCGGAGCTTGCAGTGAGCGGAGATCGCGCCACTGCACTCCAGCCTGGGAGACAGTGCGAGACTCTGTCTCAAAATAAATAAATAAATAAATAAATAAATAAATAAATAAATAAAATAAAAATAATTTTTTAAAAAAACTGGGAAGTAGCAAGATAAATAAAAAGTGGAATTAGCATGGGAATGGATTATAAAGATCCATTCTTTCACTCAACTAATTTGGTAGCATCCATTATGTTTCAGGTCCTCTGCCAGGATCTAGGAATACAAGGCTGATAAGGCTACTGCTGCCTCATCTTGTAATTAATATTCATAACAATGATCTTAAGTTGTTGAAAAAATATTAAATTACATTAGCTAACTTTTGTTTCAAAAGACTGAGAAGTGCAGACAACAAGTTGACTTATCGTGTTAAAAGTCAAGACAATGGTTACTCTTGGTAGAGATGGGCGCTGGGCAGTGAAAGAAGGGATCACAAAGGTGGCTTTTGAGAGTCTGGCAGTGTGTTTCTTGACTGTGTGTGGGTCACAGGAGTGTACATGAGTGTATTTGCTTTGTGAGCGTTCGCTGACTTGCACATTTGGGACTTTTCTGAATTTTTACTTTAATAAAGATTTACATAAAGTTGAAAAAAAAGGCAAGGAAATATTTCATAGGTAATTGAACGACATGTTTTCCTTTCCTTTTTCAGCCAAACTTCTTCAGCTTTTGCTAACTCCTAAAGCCACTACAGCATTCCAACTGATTCCATCCAACAGTCCGGTGATCCAGCTCTCTGTGAGATTGCTAATGACAGAATCACCATCTCCCATGGCCACTCTTCAACCCCCTCCTGTGATGGTTCTGGTCCCTTTGATGCTTTGGCTATTCTTTCCTTTTGAAACTTTCTCCTAATTTGGCTTTTGTGACGCCGCACTCTCGCAGCCTAATTCTAATTATTAAATTGTTCCTTCTCAGCCCCCATCGCTAGATTTTCTTCTAACCACTTCTTAAATATTCGCGATCTGGGTTCTACCTTCAGCCTATTCTCCTCCCTTCTTTCTGGTTTTAACTGCAGTCCATCAAGAATGCCCAAATCTGCATATCCATCTCCAAACTTGAGATCCAGTTTTATATTTTGAATTGTTCACTTGGCATTTCCACCTACTTTTCTTTTAAATAACTCAAACTCTGTAAGTTCCAACTGAAATTATTGTCCAAATGTCAGAATTCTGATTTTCGTCATCTATTTCCTGTCTCAATTAGCAATCTATCTTTAGCCCAGTCATCCAAGGTAGATATTTGTGAAAAATTCTTTCTGTCATTTTTCTCTCTCAATCCCTACATAAATAAACCACCATGTTTGTAATTAGTACCAATTAAATAATTTTCAAATTACCCTGTGTTCTCCATTTTGTTGAAGTGGTTTAGTTTGGACCCTCATTTTCTTTTTTTTCCTAGAATATTTTTTATATCTTCATAAATAGGTCCTCTGTCTAAGATCTGGACATCCCTCTTGTCTGTTATTCACACTGCTGCTGTAGTCATCACGCTGTTATCAATACTATATATAGCACAATTCAAAGAGCATTTCCTGATTAGGATGGCAGCATGAGCATAGCTGTCTAAATCCTCAATTAACATCTTCCTATTGAAATTCAAGAATAGTTTAACCCCAGCATCAGTACTAGAAACTATAGAAGGGTGCCATTGACCTGTCACAACACTCAAGAGATTCCTAATAGTTTTAGGGCAAATGGAGCCATGTTGTGGAAAAAGTCAAGAGAACCTGCTCTTATGAAATAACAGAGGAGACCAGGCGCAGTGGCTCATGCCTGTAATCCCTGCACTTTGGGAGGCCAAGTGGTTCACCTGAGGTCAGAAGTTTGAGACCAGCCTGGCCAACATGATGAAAACCCATCTCTACTAAAAATACAACAAATTAGCCAGGCATGGTGGTGGGCACCTGTAATCCCAGCTACTCGGGAGGCTGAGGCAGGAGAATTGCTTGAATCCAGGAGGCAGAGGTTGTAGTGAGCCGAGATCATGCCATTGCACTCCAGCCTGGGCATCAAGAGAGAAACTCCATCTCAAAAAAAAAAAAAAAAAAAAGGAAAGAAGTAACAGAGGAAAGATCAGAGGCAAATCTATAAACTGAGACAATGGACAATAATCTTTTTGAAAAAAGGACAAAATTTTAAAGTGGTTGAATGAGAAAAGGGAAGATTTAATAAACTAAAAATGCAATGGGCTTTTTAAAAAGTCTTCATAAGAAAAGAAGCAGCATTGCAGAAAATAAAATTAGTTTTCAGAGAAACAGGGTAGAGAGATGAAGGGATGAGAACAAAGATGATTGATCTATATTTTTGCCATCATAAGCAAGAATGTAAAGAGCATTCTTACACATGAATCTTTGTATGTTATCTGCTTATTTCTTTAAAAATTTTTAATTGTAGAAATACTTGGTCATAAGTTATGCACTTAGAAAAAATCTGGAATGTGTTATCAAATTATCTTACAAAATGATTATATAGATTTATCTGCTTACCAACAGTGCTTAAAAAATATGAAAGATGGCCAGGCACAGTGGCTCATGCCTGTAATCACACCACTTTGGGAGGCCAAGGCAGGCAGATCACTTGAGGTCAGGAGTTCAAGACCAGCCTGGCCAACATGGTGAAACCTCGTCTCTGCTGACAGTATGAAAATTAGCCGGGTGTGGTGGTACGTACCTATAATCCCAGTTACTTGGGAGACTGAGGCAGGAGAATTGCTTGAACCCATGAGGCAGAGGTTGCAGTGAGCCGAGATCACACCACTGTACTCCAGCCTGGGCAACAGAGTGAGACTGTGCCTGAAAAAATTAAAATAATATAAAATAAATAAATAAATAAATAATACAAAATACAAAACCAAATTCCCTCATATTCAATTTCATATAACTATTGTAAATGTTTAAATCCTTATGTTGCTATATTGTTTTAAATTCTATTAATATTTATCTTCAATATTTGAAAATATACATCTCAAAATTTGTTGATAGTTGCATTAAGTTTGCATCAGCGATTCTATTATTTAAATTGAACTCACTGTTGAACTGCCTTTGGTACTCATCCCAATTCCTTTTTTACTATCATTTCTCCTTTCTTTTATTGTTTATTTGGATGCATCTCTCATTGGGCTGGGACACCTCTTTGAGAAATTTTTCATTAAGGATATTTGGGTTTTTACCCATAATATGTACACCCATATTCCTCTTCCTTGGTTCCCTTAACCCTCTAACAATTGTATCTATAGCCCAATTTTCTTTAGGAATAATCACATTTTACATAAGGTGTATCTATACTGATAACTCCTAGATGTTAAAATATTCAATGAACATGAGCTTAAGAAAAAAAATGAATATTTGGGTGGTGTAATTTCTGAGCCATACATATAAGAGAATGTCTTTCTGTTGCCATCATACGCAAACAACAATCTAGCTGGGCATGACTTTTGTCCTTTTTTTATGGTCTCCTGTCATTGCAGAGCGGAAGCCGAGGGCCACCACTCCTTGTTAGAATTTGCAACAAGAAGCAAGTGCTTCTTTCTGCATCCAAATACTGCAGAAAAGTGCAGCGGGTCAGAGAATCCATGTTGACCAAATGCACCAGCACAAAAGTGGAATTGAATCTTCTCTAAAAGAGGGCAAAGGATTTTTTGACAAACTCCATAACGAAGTTAATAGTTAACTGGAGTGACTCATGCCTGCAATCCTAGCTACTCGGGAGGCTAAGGTAGGTGGACTGTTTGAGTCCAGGAGTTTGAGACTGCAGTGAGGTATGATTGCACCACTGCACTACTGCCTGGGCAACAGAACAAGACCTTGCCTGTAAAATAAATACATAAATAATTTTTTAAAAGAAATTAGTAAGACTTTGGAAAAGATCTGTCGCTATGAAAAGTACATCAACCATCAGCTTGAGCACATGGTTCAAGAATATCCTGCAGCTCAAACCTAGCTGAGTGACGTAAGGAGCCGGCAGGGAAATGGTGGAGTAATTGAAAGGAACAGACTTCTGTCTGAGGTTACAGAAGACAGAACGTGTAAAACTAGAAATGGAAGAAAAGTGCAGCAGCATGACTGGTGGTGATTCTTTGGTTAAGATTAAATAGAGCTTAACAAAACTGAAGCAAGAAACTGTTCAGATGGACAGTTGGAACTGATGTTGTGGAACACACATTACTGCAGTCAAAACTGGAGAAGTCCAGTGTGATTAAGGACATGCACGTGAGAGAGTTATTCCAGAATCAGCAATAGATTCATATTAAAACAGGGGTTTTCATGCTTCTGATTAGTTTTTTATTTATTTGTAATTACATCTCATGTTGCATAGATTTCAAAACATAATTATACCTCTTATGACATGTTCAATGGGTATTTTTTATACGTACACACACATATTCTATCATGGTGATTATGATGGTTAAAGCCTTTACATTGAATATAATGCTTAATAAAATAATTAAAAATTTTTTTTTCAAAAAAGGAGCACTCAACAAATTTATAGGGTAGACGGGCATAGTAGCTCACGTCTGTAATCCCAACACTTGAGAGGCCAAGGTGAAAGGATCCCTTGAGTCCAGGAGTTTGAGACTACCCTGAGCAACATAGCAAGACCTTGTCTCTATAAATGAATAAATAAATAGCCAGGCACTGTGGTGTGCACCTGTAATGTGAGTGCTACGCTACAGCTACTCGGGAGGTCTAGGCAGGAGGATCACTAGAGACTAGGAGTTCGAGACTGCCCTGGGCAACATAGGAAGAACTTGTCTTTAAAAAAAAAAAAGTTCCCTGCCTGGTGGTGTGTGCCTGCGGTCATAGCAACTCAGGAGGTTGAGGCAGGAGGATCACTTGAGCCCAGGAGTTTTAGGTTACAGTGAGCTATGATCACATCATTGCACTCCAGCCTGGGCAACAAAGTGAGACTCTGTCTCTGAAAATGTAAAAATAAAAATACAATTAAAAAAAAAATAAGTACATAATTTTAAAAAAAGAGAGATTTATAGGACACAAGAGGAGAAGCCACTTCCCTGGAGGATTTTGGAAACTAACGTGAGCAAACATGAGATTCACAGTCGCTGTCATGAGAGTTCTTGACAACTACCTGCCATAGTGTTTCAGGCTGAGCTCTTGAGTTTTGAACTCCCTGACCTTTGTTTTTTTAGGTCTTCCAACAGTTGAATAAGCTCATAAATATTATAATAAACTTAATATCTTAATTACATGAAGTAACTTCTGTTTTCCTAGATGATTTCTGATTGATATAATATAGAAAATGTATTTGATAAAATTCAACATCCAATCCTTAATAAAAAAATAAAACCCATAATAAACTAAAAATAGATATTTAAAAATATGATAATAGATTCATTAGGTTCTATCATGTTTAATGATAAAACATTACAGGCATTCCAGTAAAAGTCAGAAATAGTACATGATGCCTGCTAATACCACTATTATTTGCTGATGTATTTCTGTAAACTTTAGTCCACAAACAACAGGGTGTAATTAGAGGATAGGATAATAAAATATTCATTATTGTCGGATGTGATTTTCTTTTACTCTATAAAACCCAAATGAATTAAAATCAGTAGAAACTTATGAATTTTTCCTCATGCCAACAAAAACAAAGTCCAGTTAGGAAATGTGGTGGGAAAAATTTACAATAGTAATATATATGCACACACATATGTATGTGCATACCTATTTATATCATGATCAAACTTAGCAAATCCATAGAAGGTTCATGAAGTAATCAATAAAACTTTTCTTAGAGAGACAAGTCTTGAATAAATGGAAAGACACATTACATCCTTGGATGTTGAATATTCAGTATTATGACGGTATCGAGGGCCTTCAGATTGATTTTCACCAGACTAGTCAATTATACTGGTTGTGTTTCAATTTTTTAATAAACAGCAACATTCAAATTCTCACTCCCTCAACAATAGCATAAAATGTTTATGGTGTCTTTCTAGTGTTTTAAATTAGAAAAAAAAATGGCCATTGTTCTCAGCCTTAAAGATATATTGGTGATTGAAAGACTTAATCGTGCTAAAATGCCAATACTATCCAAAACCATCTACAGATCTAACATAGTCTTTATCAAAATCCCCAAAATTTCTTGTCTTACGCTGAGTTAGAAAAATTCACCTTAAAATTCATATAGATCTCTCGAGTCCAGGAGTTCAAGGTTGCAGTGAGCCATGATTATGCCACTGCACTCCAGCCTGGGTGACAGAGCGAGACCCTGTCTCAAAAACATAAATAAATAAATAAATGGAAAAAAATTTATATAGACTCTTAAGGGACCACCAAGAGCCAAAATAATCTTGAAAAAAGAAGAAAGTTGGACGTCTCACACTTCCTGATTTCAAAACTTGTTACAAAGCTAAATGAATTAAAACTGTGGTATTGGCATAAACACAGATAAATAGACCAATGGAACAGAATAGAGATCCCAGAAATAAACTCTTGGATATACGGTCAAATGATTTTCAACAAGGGTGTCAAAACCATTAAATGGCAAAGAACAGTCTTTTCAACAAAAGATATTGCAAAAACTGGATATCCACATGCAAAAGAATGAAGTTGGAAACTTACCCTATGTTATGGTTTGGATGTGATTTGTCCCCACCAGAATTCATATTGAAATTTAATCCCCAACGTAGCAGTGTTGGGAAGTGAGGCCTAGTGGGAGGTGTTTGGGTCATGGAGACTAATCCCTGATGAATGGCTTAATGCCTTCCTGAGGGAGTGAGTGAGTCCTCCTGCTCATGGGAATGAATTGGTTCCTGAGAGATCAGGTCGTTAAACACAGTCTGGCTTCCTTGGTTTCTCTCTCTTGCTAACTCTCTTGCTATGTGATCTCTTTGCCCCACTTCTTTTCAGCCTGAGGCCCTCACCAGATGCAGCTGCCCAATCTTGAACTTACTAGTATACCAGAATTATGAGTTAAATAATCCTCTTTTCTGTGTAAATTACCTTGCCTTACACTATAAGGTATTCTGTTATAGCAACACTAAGTGGACTAGGACACCTTATATCTTATATAAAATTAATTCAAAATGGGTCAAAGACCTAATGTAAAAGCTAAACCTATAAAACTCTTAGCAGAAACAGAGACACTTCATGATATTGGAGGTGGCAATGCTTTCTTGGATATGATACCAAAACACATGAAAAAAAAGAAAAAATGATAAATTTGGACTACATCAAAATTTAAAACTTTGTGTATCGAAGGACACATTTAACAGAGTGAAAAGACAATCCATGGAATGGGAGAAAAATATTTGAGAATCATATGTCTGATAAGGGGTTAGTATCTAGGATACGTAAAGAACTACAACTCAACAACAACAAGAACCAACTCAATTTTAAAATGAGCCAGGATCCTGAATAGATAGATATTTCTCCAAAGAAGATACACAAATGACCAATAAGAATATAAAAAGATGTTCAATGTCACTAATCATTAGGTTAATGCAAATCAAAACTGTGTGGAAATACCACTTTATACTCATTAGGATGGCTGCTATCAAAAAAAAACCAGAGAATAAGTGTTGATGAGGATGCCGATAAAATGAGCACTGTTGGTGGAAAGGTAAAATGGTGCAGTCACTATGGAAAAATAGTATAGTGATTCCTCAGAAAAATTTAAAAAAGAATAACCACATGATCTAGCAATTCTACTTCTGGGTATATACTCCAAAGAATTGAAAGCAGGGTCTTGAAGAGATACTTGTACACCCATGTACATAGCAGCATTATTCACAAAGCCAAAAGGTGGAAACAACCCAAGTGTCACTGATGGATGGAGGAATGGATACACAAAATGTGGTGTACGCATGCAATACAATGTTATTTAGCCTTAAAAAAGGAAGAAAATCTGACATGTACTAAAATGTGGATGAACCTTGAGGACATTATGCTACGCAAAATAAGCCAGTCAGAAAGGGACAAATACTACGTAATTTCACTTCCATGAAGAATCTAGAGTAGTCATATTGATAAAGACAGACAGTGGAATGGTGGCTGTTAAGGGCTGGTGGGATGGGTGGAAAGGAGAGTTACTGAATGGGTCATAGTTTCAGTTTTGCAAGGTAAAGAGAGTACTGGAGACGTGGTGATGATGGTTGCACGACAATGTGAATGTACATAATGCCACTGAACTGTACACTTAAAGTGGTTAAGAAAGTAAATTTTATGTTAGGTATATTTTATCACAATTAAGTGA
>NW_012101287.1:0-30086 GCF_000951045.1 Mandrillus leucophaeus | reverse complement strand
TTGCCCCACTTCTTTTCAGCCTGAGGCCCTCACCAGATGCAGCTGCCCAATCTTGAACTTACTAGTATACCAGAATTATGAGTTAAATAATCCTCTTTTCTGTGTAAATTACCTTGCCTTACACTATAAGGTATTCTGTTATAGCAACACTAAGTGGACTAGGACACCTTATATCTTATATAAAATTAATTCAAAATGGGTCAAAGACCTAATGTAAAAGCTAAACCTATAAAACTCTTAGCAGAAACAGAGACACTTCATGATATTGGAGGTGGCAATGCTTTCTTGGATATGATACCAAAACACATGAAAAAAAAGAAAAAATGATAAATTTGGACTACATCAAAATTTAAAACTTTGTGTATCGAAGGACACATTTAACAGAGTGAAAAGACAATCCATGGAATGGGAGAAAAATATTTGAGAATCATATGTCTGATAAGGGGTTAGTATCTAGGATACGTAAAGAACTACAACTCAACAACAACAAGAACCAACTCAATTTTAAAATGAGCCAGGATCCTGAATAGATAGATATTTCTCCAAAGAAGATACACAAATGACCAATAAGAATATAAAAAGATGTTCAATGTCACTAATCATTAGGTTAATGCAAATCAAAACTGTGTGGAAATACCACTTTATACTCATTAGGATGGCTGCTATCAAAAAAAAACCAGAGAATAAGTGTTGATGAGGATGCCGATAAAATGAGCACTGTTGGTGGAAAGGTAAAATGGTGCAGTCACTATGGAAAAATAGTATAGTGATTCCTCAGAAAAATTTAAAAAAGAATAACCACATGATCTAGCAATTCTACTTCTGGGTATATACTCCAAAGAATTGAAAGCAGGGTCTTGAAGAGATACTTGTACACCCATGTACATAGCAGCATTATTCACAAAGCCAAAAGGTGGAAACAACCCAAGTGTCACTGATGGATGGAGGAATGGATACACAAAATGTGGTGTACGCATGCAATACAATGTTATTTAGCCTTAAAAAAGGAAGAAAATCTGACATGTACTAAAATGTGGATGAACCTTGAGGACATTATGCTACGCAAAATAAGCCAGTCAGAAAGGGACAAATACTACGTAATTTCACTTACATGAAGAATCTAGAGTAGTCATATTGATAAAGACAGACAGTGGAATGGTGGCTGTTAAGGGCTGGTGGGATGGGTGGAAAGGAGAGTTACTGAATGGGTCATAGTTTCAGTTTTGCAAGGTAAAGAGAGTACTGGAGACGTGGTGATGATGGTTGCACGACAATGTGAATGTACATAATGCCACTGAACTGTACACTTAAAGTGGTTAAGAAAGTAAATTTTATGTTAGGTATATTTTATCACAATTAAGTGAACAAATAAACACATGCTTTCATACATAAATACTTGAAGATACATTAGGTAGATATTTAAGGAAAGGCAAACTAGGGATTTTTAATTCTCTTCTGCTTTCCCATTTTAGATAATAATTATAACCTAATTTCCCTAATACTCCCTTTTCTTCCCTTTAGGATACCAGCCAATGTTGTGAATTTTCCTACTGTCAGTAGTCTTGGCACAAAATAAACTTTTCACTCCCTCCTTGTTTTCTAAAGAGTTCAGGCATTCAGAGAAATTCCTAAAGTAGACACTATCCTTCCCTCAGATGGCTTAAATTCCATTAGGGGTATATTAACAAGACAGGAGGCAATCACAGTACAATGTGGTGGTCTCATTTTCTAAAAGTTCACCCAATGTCCTGAGGGTGCTGAAATCATGAATGCAGTAGCACAAGTAGGTGACCAATCAAAGTGACTCTGATAAATTGCATAAAGCCTTTCAATTCCAATTTGACCAGACGTATATTAAAATACAAAGTACAATAGCCCATCAATACTAGAAGCTATTTTTTGTTCCAAATAATTATATTGGTAGGAGGGCAGGGTGGAGAGAACATGATTAATATGTAGAGGACTCCTCTGTTGTTTACACAGAAAAAAAATTCAAGCTATAGGGTCTATAAGTACCAGCAAGAGATATCTGTTTAGTAGGTGTTTCAGGGGTCAAGAAAGATATGATTTTAAAACTCATGTGGCAAAAATATGCTCCTAGATTCTGTTTTTTTGGTGACCAAGAAATATGTCTATGCTACTTATAATGTCATATACTTAATTTGAGTAGACAAATTAACAGATGAACTCAAGACAACTCCAAAACTTTCTATACAATTAATTGAAAAAATTGCCACAAAAGCAGATGCTTCAGCTTGGAAAAGTTTCTTTTACAGCTTGGTCTCTGGGTTTTGTAACTGTTAACCAAGTTAGGGGAAAATATTACAATATATTTGAGCAAATGGGACTCCATCACAGTCATTTTCAGTTAACACATAAAATATGCTTTTATTAGGGAGTTATATTTTATTCTTTTTTCTCTTCAATGGGATTATTATCGAGTCCTTCAAATGTTCTATCTTTTTTTATTAGAAAGAAAAACGTATAGAACATGATTACATAGAAGAAAGGTTGCAATTGTCTCCGTGTTAAGCAGAAATTTTCCATTTACTAAAATTAGGGTACATTTAAATTTTTAATAACAACTAAGTTTAACAAACCTTATTTTCCTCAGTGGTGGGAGGACACCTTGCAGCTCCTCCCATTTATTGTGATGATGTAATTCAAGTCTGTTAACCTTAAGTGAACAATACAGCCCTCTGATTTTCACTTTTAACAATTGCAAAACATTCCAGTAAACAAAATGTTGCTTCTGTAGATTTTTGAAGGTATCAAGAATAATAAGCTCTCCAAATGTATCTGAATTAATTTACAAAAGATGAAAAGATAAGAAACTATTTAGCTTCATAAGGATTTTGACTAGGATTTTTTTTATTTAAGATTTTTGGTAAACATACCAATTTCTTTCCCAAATCTCCTTCTCCTGGGTCCTGTATTTCAGTGAATGAAGTCATCATCCTCCTACATCAGCTCAAAACCTCAGACTATGTTTTGACTTCTTTCTCTCTTTACCCCACTCACATCTACTTAGTTTTTACTCATACCAATTCTACTTTTACAGAATCCCTTGCTTGCCTTCTTTATTCAATCTCAAAGCCTACAAGATTAATGAGATAGCTTTTTAACAGATCTCCCTACCTTTGGGAGATATTTATCAGTCCGTCTCACAAAAAACTGCTATTTCAATTTTTTTTAGTATAAAATGCTGAAACTGATCTTTTACTCCTATAACAACTTCCTGTTGTCAGTTTAGTTTTTGGAGTATGCCTGGTATTCAGTACACTCAGAGACATATTCACTGTATGACTCTCTAGCCCTGTTTCCCACTACTACTACTACCTTTCATACACCCTAACCATCTAGGTCCTTTAATTTTGTGCATCCATGATGTTTTCTTTATTTGGCATGTGCTTTCATTAATCTCAATATGTCCAAATGATTTCTGCCTTACCTGTGAGACTCAGCTCAAATTCTGAACTCTGTCTGAATGCCTTCATCTTTTCATTCACCGAATTCTCTTAGCATTTTATATGTAACTCCCACTTTATATAATTTTTATCATGTATTAATTTTCATTTACACTTTAATCCCTTGATAGATTTCAAGCTTCCTGTAAGCAGGATTTATAGGTACTTTATCTTGTTATATCACACATTCTAATTGTTCAATTAATATTCGCTGAATAAATCTGTATGCAATGTTGGAAACTCTTGAGAATTCAGGTGTGAGATATGTGAAGGAAGGCAATTTATCCACCAGTGGATATTATACATTTTTAGTCTAAAAGAGAGACGACCTCAGCAATGCAAAAATCATTGTCATAGAATTGAAAGTATTATACAGAATTTACTAAACTTATTACATGATCTCTCATGTGGTAATTGGTTAATTTTTCAATATTAAGAATTCCATGTACAGGGCACAGATACAACAAATCTGATAAACAACTTTCATAATCTGTTGTCTTGCTTGTTGTCTGATTCTGATTGTTTGACATTGGGTTTTCCATAGGAGACATCCAATGCAGGAAGCAAAAGAGTTGATTACTGCACACTGCCCTCTGGTGAGCCACATGGGTAATCTAGAGGGGGAAATTCAGAGTTGAGAATATAATTCACTCTCCGTGCCTAGGATGCCAATTAGTGCCAAATAATTATGTCACATTTTGTGATGTGATCACTTCTCTCAATTGTATGCTCTCCTGTGCCTACTAATTCTTTCCATGTGGCTCATCAAATGGCCATCAGTTGGTAAAATTTTCCTCTTCATTTAGCCAAAAATGGATCCAGAATATTTGTAATGAGTCTTACTAACCCAAGCTTTTCAAAAAATTGTGCTATTACTTCCACTGTGACATTTCTCTGCATCTTCATATACCCCCAAAGCATTGTATGAAAACAATGGTAAAGCATGTTGTATTAGTCTGTTCTAGCATTGCTATAAGGAACTACATACAACCGGGTAATTTATGAATAAAAGAAGTTTAATTGACTCACAGTTCCACAGGCTATACAGGAAGCATGGCTGGGGAGGCCTCAGGAAACTTACTATCATGGCATAAGGTGAAGGGGAAGCAGGCACATCTTCACATGGCGCAGCAGGAGAGAGAGAGCTAAGAGGGAAGTGCTACACACTTTTAAATAACCAGGTCTTGTAAGAACTCACTATCACAAGAACAGCAAGGGGGAATCTGCCCCCAAGATCCAATCACATCCTACCAGGTCCCTCCTCCAACACTGAGTATTACAATTTGACATGAGATTTGGGTGGGGACACGGAAGCAAACCATATCACATATTGTCCTCAGCTTGCAGGGAAGTCAAATTCTTTGTAATTGACATGCTAAATTCTCTACATTCGCATAAACAAGTCTTATTGCATATATAAAAACACAGAAATTTCTCATTCTTGAAGAGAAGTCCAAAAATCAAATAACCGATCTTATAACATTAGAAGTACTCTTTGATCTGGAAGTAACCAATCTTATAACTTTAGAAGTACTCTGATTTGGAAGGACCACATGTATGTGTGGCTTTTGACCATATCAAAACTGCCATATTGCTGGGTGATATTATTTATTACCAGCTGACTGAATACCATTCACAGCTAAATCAATAATGAAAGCTTCAGAACAGGTATGAAACTGCTCAAACCTCACATTCTAGGAGGTACACAAATAACCCAGTGTCTAATGTTCATTAGCTTCTGAAATCAACTCTATTTTCTGTTTGTACACAAGTATATTTGTCCATTTTTAATTCTATTCCTAACTTCAGGAATTTGCATTTTGTAAAAGTTATACAAATAATGGATGATCTTCAAATAAGTGTAAATATCCTTACTGGAAAAAAAGACTTGTAAAAATATAGAATAAATGCTTTCTTGTTTAACGGAGTGCTAAACTTGTTAAAAATACGTCCCCATTTATCAAAATTTTGACTCTTCAAACTCTGAGCAACTGATTGATCATCCAGAACCTTCTAAAATAGAAATGTAATTTTTCTTTATGTTCTCTACTATGCAGTTGAAAGTTTAAATTATATAAGAGCCAAAAAGGGGGTAAGGAGGAAACTGGAGCGCCAGAGTGAGGGTGCAATTTCACAAAAAAGAAAAAAAAAATTATATAAGAACCACATCCTCTCTTGATTCTCCTTTTTTTTTTTTTTTGGGGACAGGCTTTTACTCCTTTTGCCCCGACTGGGGGATAATGGCATGATCTTGGCTTATCGCAACCTCCACCTGCCAGGCTCAAGCCATTCTCCTGCCTCAGCCTCCGGAGTAGCTGGGACTACAGGCACCCGCCACCACGCCCGGCTAATTTTTTGTATTTTTTAGTAGAGACGGGAGTTCACCGTGTTAGCCAGGATGCTCTCGATTTCCTGACCTCGTGATCCATCCGCCTCCGCCTCCCAAAGTGCTGGGATTACAGGCGTGAGCCACCGCTCCCGGCCGACTCTCAATCTTTTAATTGTCTGAGGCCATTTATGTGCAAACTCAGTAAACTGGTTCTTACGTATTGTTAATTTATTTTGCCTTCAAATAAGAAAGCCTTCTGTGAGACGCTTTCCTGCTGGTTTCTGCTGATTTGTTACTTAAATGTGGGTAATAGTTTCCTGAATTCAGAGAGGAGTTCAAATAAAATTGCATCTAAGTTCATTTAACTGTAAAACTCTGTTTCTAATGATATCAGACATTAATGAATAATGATTTTAAACCAACAGATATTAACTGTATGTGTAATATATATTTAAACTCAATTTTTGTATTGCATATTATGTAGCTTAAAAGGTACCATAAGGAGAAATAGTATAAATCAAATTTCAATTTCCCCATATAAATAATTTACTCAGTTTTATTTTTATTTTGTTTGTTTTTAATCTTCTCTTTTGACTACATTTGAGAGGGAATTTCTGGCTAGCACAGGATCCTTTTCAATTTGTTTCCGTATAATGTGCAGCAGATATACTTGATTAATGAACTGATTAGCAACTTCCTTAATTACTTTCCAGTGGTTTTTTTAATTATTAAATGTTCAGTCTTTGAATAAGTATCTACCAATATACGCCATCACCATTTGATCAAATACAATATATCTGTGTTTTGTATTGTATTGAAACCGTCTAAAATAAAGCAAATATTTATATATCAAATAGGGAATTTGACAGCATTGTAAGTGATACACCACAATATTATAATGCATTATATAAAGTCTTTAGTTTACTTTTTCTTATATCTAATTTGTTTTGGTGGATAGCATTCAAAAAATAAAAGACAACCACTAAGTCATAGAATTTAAATGGCATATTTTAAATGACTTTGACAATTTATATATAATGTTGACATCTTATCTTTATATAAGGCTTTACAGTTTTTTAATTAATAAACTTTATTTCTTAGAGCAGTTTTAGTTTCACAAACTGAGTAGAAAGTACAGAGTTCCCATATAGTTCCTGTCCCCACACATGCCTTACATCCCCCACTACTAGAGTACATGGGTTACAGTTGATAAACCTACATTGACACATCATTACACACAAAGCTCATGGTTTACATGAGGGTTCACTCTTGATGTTATATATTCAATGGATTTTGACAAATGTATAATGACGTATCCATCACTGTAGTACCTACAGAATAGTTTTACTGTCTGAGAAATTCTCTGTGCTCTGCCTATTCATCCTTTCCTCCTGCCAATCCCTGTCAACCACTGATCTTTTAACTGTCTTTATGGTCTTACCTTTCCCAGAATGTCATATAGTTAGAAGCACAGTGTGTAGCTTTTCGCAGATTGGCTTCTTTCACTTAGCAATATGTGTTTAAGTTTCTTCCTTGTCTTTTCAAGGCTTGATAGCTCATTATCTTTTAATGTTGAATAATATTCCATTGTCTGGTATACCATAGTTCATTTATCCACTCACCTTCTGATGATCTCACGGTTCTTTTCAAGTGTTGGTAATTATGAGTAAAGCTACTGCAAATATCCATGTGCAGATTTTGGTGTGGACATAAGTTTTCAATTCATTGGTTAATTACCAAGGAGCATGATTATTGGATCATATGGTAAGAATTTATTTAGCTTTTTTATATTAAACTTGCATCCTGCAACTTTGTTATAATTGCTTATTAGTTCCAGGAGGGTTTTTTTTGTTGTTGTTGATTCTTTCAGATTTTCTACATGGTGTTTCTTATGTGAAAGACATTGTTTTAGATGTTGTGGATACAAAAATAAACACATAATCCATGTCTTCAAGGAGTTCATAATATATAGGGCAAAAGGTATAAGCAAATTATTACAATGTGGTTTGTGAATGGCTATAATATTGGTATAAATGAAGTGTGATGAGGCCTCAGAGAATAGGCAGCTAATATAATCTGGAATTTTCAGAGAAGGCTTTCCAGAGGAGGTTGAGTCTGAGTTGAATCTCCAGGGATGGACAGATGCTATCCAGGAGACCAACAAAAGGAGGATTATGTCTGGAAGAGGAAACGGCATGTTCAAAAACAAAGATGAGAGTGCTTTATCCACAGAGAAACTTCCCAGTGGTTTAATGTGCTAGACACTGAGATGCACCCCCAGATTCCTCTTCAAAGAGGATTTCCTATGCAGCTGCAGGAAGTATGGCCAGTAATTTATAGCTGTCAGCTCTTTTCCTGTCTATTCAGGTGCAGACAGCAGTCTTTTCCAAGGTCCTACTCTTACCAGGGCAATCTGCATCTGGTAAAGGAGAGAAGTCTGAATACAAATGCAGGACAACTCTGATAGACATATCTATTCCAGAGCTTTCTGCTGAGTTGGCTGAAGTTCTGTTGTGTCTGTATTGCAGTTCAACTTCTCTCTCTGACCAATGCTGTTTCACTTCACTTCCTATCAAAGGTTTGATCCCTAATAAACATCCTGCATGCTGAAATTCTTGTCTTGGCTTCTGCTTCCTGAGAATGCAATACATGAATTTGGTACCAGGACTGGTCCAAGAGAGTAGGTGATGGGCTTTTGGCGTAAGTCATTCATTGCCTCCTGGCATTACTTGTGGTAAATGGAGCACAAACAACTATTATCACAAGGTAGTAATCAAATTGTGAACATTTTCGCTGTTTGTGAACTGGCCAGATGAATCAGATGTATTTGAGATGTATGGGGAATAAAGTAGCGATAAAGATAAAGGAATTGGATGGCTATTGCTAAGCGGTATTGATGCTCTACACAAAGATAATGAAAAAATCAGAGTGAATAACAAGCAATTAAAAACCAAGTGAGTTTGCCAGAGGGCCCCTTTGATGGCATAAAAAAGCAGTTCTCATTTCCTGCAGGAGGAGGCTGGAGAAAGATGAAGACCAAGACTAGGACTTTATAGTCAGAGTAGCTGAACTTCAAAGATGGTTATATGCCAACCAAGCTAGATGGTCAACAATAAGCAAAGCTGAAATGCTAGGATTGCCGTGGAAGAAGGTTGAGGAAGGGAAAGGCTGAGGAAAATAAGCATGCTGGAATGAAAATACAAATAAGGCTGGAAGACTGAGAGGAATATGTTCCATGGGAAGGCCCAAAGGATACGCTATAATGAATGAGCTGGTGAAAGAAGCACTAGCAGCACTAAAAAGCACAGTAGTGATACTCCTCTTTAGGCCAGAGGTCACTGTACAAGAGGCCATTACAAAACCTGACTCATTGATAACAAAGAAGTTGATAGAACCCTGGAAAAACAGAGGCCAGGTGTGGCATTTAACTGCCAGAAGCCAGGGATTTTAAATAATTGTGATCATCAACAAGGTCAGAATGGCAGCCCAGAAAGAACCACAGAATTATGGAACATATTAATAGAATTTGACAATGCTAGAGACAAAATAAATTGGTAGTGACAATGGAATCACTCAGCACGTACTGTTAGAAGAAATCAAGCACGAATAACAGAGTGACACTTTATTGTGTCATAATCCGTTGCCCAGTTTATGGGCCTGAGTCAATTTTCAGACCTGTATCTCATTCACTGAAATGTTTGAGTCTCCTGGGGATGGACCCTGTGATGCCATAGCAAGTGCACCTGGTAATGATTCCCTTAGTCCTTCTTCAAAGGGACCAAAGGAGATTTACTTGGTGATATGGTTTGGCTCTCTGTCCCCTCCCAAATCTTATCAGAAAATGTAATCCCTACATGTTGAGGGAGGAACCTGTAATCTCCATGTGTTGAGGGAGACAGGTGATTGGATCATGGGGGCAGTTTCCCCCATGCTGTTCTCATGAGATCTGACGGTTTCGTAAGGTAGTTTTCCCTGCTCTTGCTCTTTCTCTCTCCTGCTTCCTGTCAAGAAGGTGCCTGCTTCCCCTTCTGCCATAATTGTAAGTTTCCTGAGGCCTCTCCAGCTGTGCAGAACTGTGAGTCAATTAAACCTCTTTCCTTTATAAATTACCCAGTCTCAGGGAAGTTCTTTACAGCAGCATGAAAACGGACTAATACACTTGGTTAATGCGAACCAGCTAGACATTTAGTTGACACTGATACTAGGAGAACCACCACATCATCAGGGCCTTAATTTATAGTTGGAGGATGTGAAGGCCAGTTTTAAAAATGGAATTCTGTCCAGGTTCAGCTTATATTGGGACCACTGGTTGCAACAAGGACCACCTGACTTATAAAGCTCGCAATGTTAACTATCTCTTCCTGTACATAAAAAGTTTGCTAACCCCAGATCTCAAGGACACAGAAATGGTCATACCCATCCCCTAGATTCGCTCGTCTTCCTTCTGAAAAAATAAGATGGATCCTGAGGAATGACTATAGACTTCCTCAAGCTTAACCAGGTAGTACTAGTCCTCCTGACAGTTATTATGCCAGATGTGGTATTTTTATTAGAGTGAATCAACATGGCCTTAGGTACATGGCATGTGGTCTTCGGTTTGGTGAATGCATTCTTTTCCATCCCACTCAGATTACAGGATCAAATATCATTCACTATGCATTCACATGGAAAGAATAAATATACATTAACAAGGCAGCAGCAGCTGTGAAGTAGAGGAAGGACAGCGAAAGCATTTAAGGAACTGCATATGTAAAGAATCAGTGGTTATTCCCCTCTACATATCATCCTACTCCTCATTATAATAAAAGCCCTGAGTTTTAGCAGGCCACAAAGCTTCCCAGACAAAGAGCGCAGTTCAAAACTTACCCTGTAGCTAGGTATGGCTATGTGGCCAAGTTCTAGCCAGTGAGATGTGAGAGTAAAATGTTTACCTTCTGTGTCCTGCTCTGATAAAGAAGTAGTATGCCTTTCACTTCCCCCTTTCCCTTTCCCTGCTAGTTAGAATGCAGACATAATGGCAGAAATTGGAGCACATGTATTGGACCGTGGGAAGGATGCATATGTTGCAAATGGGAGAATAACAAGATGTAAGGAAGTCAAGTAGTGTCTCCTTACATGGAGCCACTATATCCGCCCTGGATTGCCTAGGCTTATGCTTTTATGTGAGATTAAAAATAAGAACTTATCTTGTTTAAGTCACAATTATTTTGGAGTCTTTGTTAAAGGAGCTGAAACTAATGTTCTAACTAATGCAAGTGCTTACAAAAACAACTGAGCAAGGAGGTTGGATAGGTTGTGTGGAGGACAGATGATAACTTTGTTTTGGAACACATAAGTTCTAATTTCTTGTGGGACATCTATGTACATATCTAGTAGGCAGCTATAAAATCTAGTCTTAACTGAAATCTATCCTTAGCTATTCTTAGATAATTCTGGACTGAATTTTTTTAATTAAAAAAAAACACCAAACTTTCATTGGATCATCAAATGTGAATATGGTAAATGGGTTTTGGGTGGGTATGTAGAATACATTAACGTAGATTGAGAAACAAGTTTATGTAGAAGATACATGTGTATTCCAGAATTATTTACATTAAGGTGAAATCATTTGTGATGAATAGAAAAGATTACCGGAGAATGCCTAAATCCAAGTGAGAAGAGAACAAAGGGTACAAACGTGCAGCATAGCTACAATGAAGAAGGTGAAAGGAGACTGTGAACTGCATAAAGAATAGTCTTAAAAGTCAGAAAATCAGGACAGAATAATTTTGTAGAAGTGAATACAAGAGTAAATTTCTATAGACAGTGACTTGCTCTCTCAAATGCATGTGTATTTTAGTGAATAAATATAATTAGGAGTTAAATATATCCCATAGCTATATGTAGTGATTATAAAGCATATTCATGTCACTACAGATGATTAACAATGGATATTTATGTTATTATAAATTTAGGGAAATGTTGCCTATGCAAGAGGTAATCATATGGTGATTAATAATTGATAACATTTTCTTAGAAAGCAAAGAACATGGTGTTATTCATATTATTTTAATAGGATTCTTATAATCCATATTTTACTCAGGAGCTTAATTATCAAGTATTTCCATAAGAGATTAACTTGTGGGTATCTTACAAACGTAATTGTACTAAAAATATGACTTCATTAAACTAAAAGCTAATTTCATTGCTACTTAATCTTTAGTGAAGGCATTATCAACATTTGTTAAATTGTATAACTTTGGTAGAAAATTATTAGGCAAATTATCTATGACTCTAGGGTTTAAGATACCCATCTTAAGCAAACAGTCTAATAAGTGTATGAAACTAATACGTAATATGTATAATAGGCAAAATAATGCCTTAGCTCTTCGTGAATTTCCTTTTTCCCTTAAAAACACAGTGGGTTTGTAACTTACTACCAGAGGAAGATTTAGACAACTGCAGACTTAATACACTCTCTGACTTTATGTCCTTATAACTATGTCTTCAAACTTATAAAAATGTTATCAAATAAAAATTTGACTAGTCTTTTATTTATTTATATTTTAAATTGGAAACCAAATATTCTTGAATTGACAATATAACAAATTTACAGGCAGAGTTAGGCCCCAATAGAGATAATTTTCTTTCAGATGTTTGGGTAATTTTTTCTCAAAGTTAGGTTAAAGTTTGACATAAGAACACAAAATTCTCTTTTATCATTACGATCATGTGAAATCTCTAACCTAAAGAAAGAGGAAAAAGCAGGAGGACCTTCCACTACTCACATACAACACTTTACTTGTTCTTGTCAAGTTAAAAGAGTGATCAGGCTCTCAAGAGAGTGCTGCTTAGGGTTCAACTGTGTTCTTTCAAACTCCACTTTTCATACTTTAGAGTTTTCTCATGATGTGTAAATTTTGTGGTGCACCAGAAATTTTGAAAAAGTTTAGTTCAAACTCAATTTATCTTAGTCGTAGTAGCTCTTGCCTGGCTTTCTGCCCAGAGTATTGCTTGCTACATCTGCAAAAGTGGTGGAGTAACTACTAAGGAAGCAATACAACAGTTTAATACAGTGTAAAGCCTAGCTTGCTTTTTGATTTTTTAATGTGTATCATAAAAAGTAGCATTTAGTTGGAGAAAATATTAGCAAACCATGCATTCAACAAAGGTCTAATGTCCAGAATCTATGAGGAACTTAAATCAACAAGCAGAAAACGACCCTGTTAAAAGTGGGCAAACGACATGAACAGACACTTCTGAAAAGAAGACGTACATGAGGTCAACTAACATATGAAAAAATACTCAAGATCACTAATCATCAGAGAAATGCAAATCAAACCCAAAATGAGATGCTATCTCACACCATTTAGAAGAGCTACTATTTAAAATAAAAAATAACAGATATTGGTGAGGCTGCAGAGAAAGGGGAACTCTTATACACTCTTGGCAGAAATGTAAAGTAGTTCAGCCCCTGTTGAAAGCAGTTTGGAGATTTCTCAAAGAACTAAAAATGGAACTACCATTCAATCCAGAAATCCCATTACTGGGTTTATACCCCAAGGAAAATCATTCCACCAAAAGGACAAAGGCACTTGTATGCTCATTGCAGCACTATTCACAATAGCAAAGACATGGAATCAATCTAGGAGCCCATCCATGGTGGACTGGATAAAGAAAATGTGGTACATAATCACCATGGAATACTATGCTGCTATAAAAAAGAATGAAATCATATCCTTTGCAGCAACTTGGATGGAGCTGGAGGCCATTATCCTAAGTGAATTAATACAGAAACAT
Source organism: Mandrillus leucophaeus (assembly GCF_000951045.1). Taxonomy (NCBI): domain Eukaryota; kingdom Metazoa; phylum Chordata; class Mammalia; order Primates; family Cercopithecidae; genus Mandrillus; species Mandrillus leucophaeus. The sequence goes on along the minus strand of NW_012101287.1, from coordinate 16,511 downwards.
AAAACTAAATACTGCATGTTCTCCCTTATAAGTGGGAGCTAAACAATGGGTATGCACAAACATAAAGGTGGAAACAATAGATGCCAGAGACTACAATAAGAGGGAGGAAGTGGGGGAAGGGTTGAAAAACTATTTATTGGGTACTATGCTCACTACCTGGGTGATGAGTTCAATCATATCCCAAACCTCATCAATGTGCATTATAGTCTTGTAACAAACCTGCACATGTATCCCCTGAATCTAGAGTAAAGATTGAATTTTTCTTAAAGTAAAATTTAGCAGCCAGAGGAGATATGTTGTTTAATAAATGATTAAAAATTATGTGAATATTTAGGTGTTTAAATTAATCCAGAATATAAAAAATATTCCAGCATAAATTTTTGTTTTTAGAAAGTTTAATTTCACAAATAAAAGTTATTTATTTATGTTTTTTAAGTATGTAATGAAGAGTAAAGGAAATAGAGTGGACACATGTACTTTCTATTGATAGTCACTACATTTTTTAGTTATTTGGAGATAATAGTTGAAGGCAATTTACCATATAAATTAATTTTATGAAATTATTGTAATGATTACACAGATGAAATCATGGCTTCTCTCCTCTTTCTGGCTTGGGCTTTATTTTCTGTATTAGGCTCTGAGATACTTGAAGCAATTTAATGGAGTGATTCTTGCCCAGTTGTGAGTTCAGCTAAACCAGGCAAGCCAATATGGTGACCAGTGACAATTTTCGAAGGAGTGAGAAGTTAGGGATCATGTGTCTCCTAGGTAATGGAGATTTCATAAATGGGTTATGTGCAGCACTGAATCCAAAGGAGACCTGATTAGAGAAAGGGCCAGAAAAGTGTTATTTAAAACTTTCACAGCTTACTCTTTAAATACTTTGTATATACACAATGTTACAAATAAATATTTGAAATACTTTTCTATTGGTTTAATGTGGGAAGCTGAGTGGCGCACGAATCTGAGAGAACTGCACTTTGGAAGAGTAGCTCATATTCAACCTTACTCTGGCATAAGCATGGACACAGAATAAAGTAGTTACCGCTCATTTCCATTTTTATAAAAAGACAATTCATTTTCTAACATTTAATAAGAGGTTAGAAATACAGAATCTTTCTACCAGTTAAAACATTTGGGATTGCAAGTAACAGATTCCCTAATTCAAACTAGGTTAAACAACAGAACGGATTGTTCACATAAATGAAAAGTCCCATGGAGATGAAGGAAGCTTTAGAACTGATTTGATCAAAATTTCAGCTCCATTTTCCTGAATTATATCAATTTAGTTTTACTGTCTGCATCTGCTTTGTTCTCAGACTGGTTTCCTTTATAGTCACAAATTGGTTGTTAAAAGCAGGAGGGGTTACAGGTTTCATCACTTATAGAAAGTTCTTCCTGACAACTATCGAACAATTGTCCTGAGGTTTGTACTTGTTGGATAATCCCTGAAATAATTCGTATGATTAGGGTAATGCTATGATTGGCTTAGGACAGGGTTGTGCACTCACAATAACTGTGCCAAGGAGGTTGGGGTAACTTTTAGCTTAGACCAATCAGGACTCACTCTTGGAGAAGCGATGGGGTCAATCTCATTGAACACAGCTGAAAGCTACACAATGTGGTAAGGGTAAAATGCATGTTTGAGTAACAAGTACCAGGTCCACTGTAGTATACTCTTGCACTCCCCAACCATTGTAATTAGCATGTATCTTTCTTTCCTCCACTCCCTCTCTTTCACTCCACAATATGTGATATGGTTTGGCTCTGTGTCCCTACCCAAATCGCATCTCCAATAGTTACACCCATGTGTTGAAGGAGGGACCTGTGATCCCCATGTGTCGAGAGAAGGAAGTGATTGGATTATGGGGGGGCTCCCCCATACTGTTATCATGACAGTAAGCGAATTTTCATGAGATCTAATCACTTTATAAGTATTCGACAGTTTCTCCTTCACATGCTCATGCTCTCTCTCTCACCTGCCACCATGTAAGATGTGCCTGCTTCTCCTTCTGCCATGATCGTAAGTTTCTTAAGGCCTCCCCAGCCATGCAAAACTGTGAGTCAATTAAACGTCTTTCCTTTATAAATTACCCAGTGTTGGGAAGTTCTTTACAGCAGTGAGAAATTGGACTAATACAATACGTTAGGCTTACCTGGAGTTACCTTCCTTATGGTCTAGCAACTAATGACAAACATCTTCTCACAATAAATGCAAAAAGCAATGAAAAAGAAAGGTCAATATCACTGCAATAAAAACTCCCAATTACAAAGGGGACACAGGCTGGGCACGGTGGCTCACGCCTGTAATCCCAGCACTTTGGGAGGCTGAGGCGGGCAGATCACCAGAGCTTGGGAATTCAAGATCAGCCTGACCAACATGGAGAAACACTGTCTCTATGAAAAATACAAAATTAGCTGGGCATGGTGGCACATGCCTGTAATCCCAGCTACTCGGGAGGCTGAGGTAGGAGAATTGCTTGAATCTGGGAGGTGGGAGATTGCGGTGAGCCGAGATCGAACCATTGCACTCCAGCCTGGGCAACAAGAGTGAAACTCTGTCTCAAAAAACAAAACAAAACAAAACAAAACAAAACAAAACAAAAAAACCAGAAAAAAAAAGGGGACACAGTGGTTTCTGATCCCTGTCATATTCTATAGACAGGAATAATTAGAACTGCTGGTTGGCAGTGATAAGTGTTCTTTCAGCAGTTTCTGTTTCGCTCTCTGTGTCCTCCACTGCCCAATCTGAGATGGTCATTGGGGAAGATCCTCTTTTTGGGAGGTTGCATCATTTTGCCAGCTCATTTCCTATTAGGTTGAGTTTAGATATTTGAGGATACTCTGAAGATTAAATAGTTACAGGTTATCATAAGTCAGCCTTGAGGTTTATTTAACAATATACTTTCCCTTAAATATTAGGTTTCAGAACTATTTGCTTCTTGTTATTTCTGTGGGCAAGTAACCGTGGCAGAGACCATGTCTAGCTCTGGTTTTTTTTTTTATCTTGGAATTTCTGTTTCCTAGTTATCCTTCATGTTCTGCTGGTCTAAATTTAGTCTAATAGCTTATCTCAATATCTTCATTGGGCATATCTAAAAAATGAACTTGCAGGGTAGAGGGAAAGGCAATAATGTTTTATTCCTTATTTCCATAATGGGCATGATGTCTCTGGTAATCTTCATAATGAATATGATTCTCCCCTTTGTTAAGCAGAACATTAAACTTTTCCACCTTTGACATGCTATGATTACTGAAATTTTAGACATTCAGGTTTGAAATTTGAAGGGTACTATTTCTAAGTGTGTAAGCTACAGGGTTTGCTAGCTTCCTATAACCTTGCTCATGTAAGGTAGGAGCCGTCTCTGAAATATATTATCCAATCTACATATGGTGAGCATCATTGATTAATGAGAGTCTATTTTTAACTTCCATTACCTTAATTAACAAACCACTAATTTCACCCATTAAAACCTATTTTTAACATTCATTTTTTTAATTAGCAAGGTCTCAGGTAATGGCATATAATAATAAGCACTAATGGTGGCTACATTTGGAGTGCAGCTCTTCTGATTACCTATCAACCAAATATTCCTAGAGTATAAATTCTATATTATGGCAACTGACAATCATTAGAGGGTAGGGTAAATCTGGAAACACACATGTACATTTATATCACATTATATACACTAAAGTATTTTAAGGTGAAGTATAATAATAACACATTCAAACTGACTTAATATTCAGTACCAGTAAGGATAAGTAGAAAAATCAAATTCTATATTAATTTGACTTAAAAGCTGCCATAACAGAAGAAACCAGTAGATTAAAAGGAAGGAGGCAGAAAAGTGTTTATTTGAAACTTTCACAGTTTACTCTTTATATCCTTCTTCTTATATACAAAGTTATAAATCTTTGCTTATTTGATCAGGGTTCCAGCTTTTTTATTTTCTTGGTTACAAGATGACTGCCCTCAGTAACAAGAACCACATGCTTTCTCATTTATCAAGGGAGAGAAAGGAGCCACATCCCACAATTTTGGGGCTAAAGTCCTGTAATTGGTGCTGATTTGCTCAACCCTGAACAACTTCTTGTGGCCAGGGGAACAACGTAGGTTGGGATTGGGTTATCTTAACTGGACTATGGTGATAAAGGTGAGGTTAATTTCACCTAAATTTCTTAGGTGTACTCTGCACAATGTGGGAAGAGTGGAATAAATGTTGGGATGGCAACGACAGTGTCCATTATAATCACTTTCAAAGCATATAAATATGTAACAACTATATTGTTAGTTGCAGTTAAACTAGATCTAAGAAGATGTAATTGTGTCTGACATCATTTTTTATGTTTGATTCTAGATAAGTTTTAAGTCCTCACCTGTTCCCTTTTGTACCATATCTGGATCTCAGCAACTTGATAAGAAAGCTTGCCCCGATCCAGATATGGTGCAAAATAGGTGTTTCCTATTTTGGTGCTGGTGGAAAATTCAAGCCATACAGTCCCTGCCCTGTGTGGGCTTTTTCACCCAAGTGCCATGTCCTAGCCATGAAAAAAATCCCAACAGCTTTTTCTCCTACTCTCTCAAGTCATTTTAAAACTGCTTAGGAAGTCTGCTGTACTCTTCCTAGAAAGCCTCATTATGTAAGTAATAAACCTTTTTATACCCTGTTGGTGTATATGTGGTATGCTAAGTCTTGAAATATGAGCCAAACTTTGGGTGAGGGTTCATCTCATTTCTGTGGGTGACTGCAACAGCACATAAACTTCAAGGTAGTCAGTTTAAATTCCTGCAACCTACCTGCTGTGGTCTGAATGTTTTTGTCTCCCCACAATTCATATGTTAAACTTAATCACCAATGAGATAGCATTAGGAGGTGGGGCCTTTGGGAGGTGATTAAGTCATGAGGACAGATGCCTCATAACTAGGATTAGTGCCCTTATAAAAGAGGATCCAGAGAGCCGCCCCGTCTCTTCCACCACATGCGGACACAGTTAGAAGGCACAATCTATGACCCAGAAAGAGCCCCACTAGACATCCAATCTGCTGGTGTCTTAATCTCGGACTTCTTAGACTCCAGACCTGGGAGAAATAAATTTGCATTCATAAGCTACCCAGTATATTTTTTTTTTTATAGCAGCCTCAACAAACTAAGATACCATCATTGTAGTGTTTCATTATTCTTATCACCAAGTGCCCAATCTTCCTCTTGATAATTAGAGTCAGAAACCTGGAATATATCTTCAGTTCTTTCTTCTTCTTCCTTTTTTTTTTTTTTTTTTGAAGACAGGGTCTTGCTCTGTCATCCGGCTGGAGTGCAGTGGCACAATCACGGCTCACTGCAGCCTCAACCTCCCAGGCTCAAGTGATCCTCCTACCTTGCTGGGATTACAGGTATAAGCCACCGTGCCTGGCTTCTTTCCTCTTTTTTTTTTGCCCATGTGCCTTTACAATCCTTTCTGCCAATTCCATGGCTAACATCTTGGCTCAGGCAGTCATTAATTCTTCATTTTATTTTATGTCTTCTAACTGGTTTATTTGTTTTTCTAGTCTTGGCCCCATCTTTCCTACCCAATAATCCTTCCTCTACACTGCTGCTGAAGTAATTCTTCTCCAAACTTGCTTAACTAATCCAGCAATTTCCCACTACCTTCAGGATACAGTTCAAACTCCTTAACACGGTTTACAAAACTCCTCATCATCTTGCCATCTACATTTCCCATTTCTCCTGCTGCATACCTACATACCACAATGTTTGCTTCTATGGTATGCTCACCTGCAAAATATACTTACCTCCACAGTTCATAGACAAGGAAATATATACAAAGGTATATATTCCTTTTTCTGGAGCATACTCACGTCTTTCATTAGCTTGGTCAATTCCAACGTATTCTTCAGGACTAATTTTGAGCTTTGATACATTCTATGAGAAGTACTTCCTGTTTAACCTAGGCTGAGTGAGGTGTTTTCTCCACATTTTAGCAATAAAGTTTATTTCAGTGTTTATTATCACTGTAATATCTGATTTTATTGTATATTTTCCTACATGTGATTCTCTTAAGGGCAGGCACCACATTTTTCATCTCAGAAGGTCACAAACTATTAGAAAAATGGGCTTGCAGATACATGTACAGCAAAGAATAATAATTCAAGATGGCTCATGGAAAAAGTATTCTGAAAAGTAAGAGAGACATATGTTCTAGAAGAGACAAGAAAAGGCACAATAGAGAAATTAGAGCCCTCATACATTGCTGGTGAGAAAGTAAAACGGTACAGTCACTTTGGAAAACAGTCTGGTAGTTCCACAAGGGGTTAAACATAGAGTTACCATGTGACTCCACAATTCCACTCTTAGGTATATATCCAAGAGAAATGAGAACATATGTTGACATGAAAACTTGTACATGAATGTCAACAGAAGCATTATTCATAATATTCAAAAAGTAGAAACAACCCAACTGATGAAGGGATAAATGAACTTAGAAAACATGCTAAGTGAAAGAAGCCAGTCACAAAAGACCACACATTGCATGATTCCATTTATATGAAATGTTCAGGACAGACAAATGCATACAGACAGAAAGTGGATTACTGGTTGCCAGGGCTGGGGAGAAGAGGGAGAAGCTTGGGAGAAGTTGGGGCCAAAGGGTATGAGGTTTCTTTTTGGGTTGTGAAAATACTCTAAAATTGATTGTGGTAAAGCATGCACAACTCTGTGAATATACTAAAATCATTGAACTGTATAGTTTATAAGGAGAAAGAGATTACTCTGGGGAAGGGAGAAAGATTTCATGGAGTTGATAGGATTTGAATTCACTGATAAACAAGTGATATAAAAAGCAAAGTGATGTGCTGTAGTGACTAAACAAGTCCTTCTGTTGGGCAGATCTGGCTTTAAATCCACTTGGTCAATTTACACTTCCTAAATCTTTAACCTCATCTAAAGTGTAAATATATTAATATACCTACTTTGTAAAATTATTATGGTAAGTTATATAAGGGATTTAAAATATTTAGTCTAATGCCAGGCACATAGCAAATATTAATAAGAAATATTAGTTACTCTTAATATTATAAATCTGTTTAGTGTTGAATGGGACACAGTGAACACGTAGATACATCAATGGGAAGGAACTCTCAGAAACTTACCTGGTTTCCAGCAGAAAGAGATATGAGAGACAAAATAATATAAATGTAACTTTATTAAGTTTAAGAAATATTTATTGAATACCTTTTTCCTAACTACTAGACACTTTGCTAGACTGCTGGATATACAAAGACAAATGAGAAGTGAGTAGATTGCTGGATATACAAGTGAGAAGTGGTCCTTGACTTGGTAGTCTAGCAGAGGGATAAACAAATATGCGTAAGAAAGCATTATATTTCTTATAAATGTTTTTTGTACGCACAAAGAAGCGGGTGGGCTGGAAAAATAATGTAGTCAAGGTGACTTGCTCAATACTGAAACTGCTCATTAACTACTTAGGCCAGCACTTATGGCACACGTCTTAGGATGCCTTGCTAATATTTTCCGCTTCCAGTACAGAACAGAGACTACACGTTTAAGCCAATTTTATTCAACAGATGAGAAACCCAGTGTCCAAGGATTAAAGAATACTTGTTATACAAGGAATGTGAATATTCCAGAAATTTATGCTCAAAGTCCCCAGGTTATTGTCTTTGTTTCTCACTAGACTGTAAGCTCCTTGAAGACAAGTATCTTGAGTGTTACCTTGTTCACTCTTGAATTGTCAACACTTGGCCCAGGACTAGGTATGTGGTATACAATCAATAAAAAACTGTTGAATGAATTTTTTAAAATTCCTCCCATGGCAAAAACGGAAGAAACATTCACGAGTGGACTGCTAGTTGACTGTTTCTCTCATCACTATTTACAGTCTGAAACGGACAAAGACATCTATATAATCATTCCTTCCTTTAAATAATCTGTGAGTTAAATTCTTTTCCTATTGCTTCAGGAGAAGCTATTAGGCAGAAAGCTTTTAAGAAAGGCTTTGCAAGAAAACTCTTCAACAGAGATGGCACGTATGAATTGCTGTGATCTGGAGTTAAAGACAAGAACAAAAGTAACTCTAGCGCATAATTCTTTGACCGAAGTCATCTTACTGGTCACTGGTCGGCGGAGGCGTTCAGCCTACTTGCATCCGGTGCTTGAGAGTTCAGATAGGCAAAGGTGAGAGGTAGCATCTAGTCAACATCCATTTCTTGAGCACTTACTACATGTCAGTCACTTTGCTTAGTCCCCGTGTTTACTCTACTCTGCTTGGAAGTGGTGAAGAGACTCGGCGGGATCTTCTTAGGACCAATGCCCCAAAGTTCCGGATGGAACTCATTTTGATTTGGGGGACGGTTTATTTGCAGGGATTAGGTGGAGAAACAGGGCCTGCTACTCAAGAGGAATGAGAAAGCGTAACTAACAGGAGGTAGACTGGGAAGGAGCAAGGCAAAGTCACTCCTTTTCACAGGGCAACTCTCCTAAGACCATGCTCAAGCTGGGATGGCAGGGCTCTGAAAATGGGGCCCCGACCCTGGTCTCAGCCTGGGGCCACGTGACGCGCGTGTTTACGTTGAGTGACGGGCGCTGGGTTGGGCGGGCCTTGCCGGAAATCAACTTCCGGGGGCAGAGGTGTTCGAAGCCGGGTGGTGCGTGGGCTACTTCAACCTGTGTGACTGGGCCGCGGTCTCACCTCAAGGGCCTGGGGCCGTGCCTCGGGTGTACGCGTAGGGTCTGTGTGCTGGGGGTGGCTCACAGGGCAGCGTGGGTGAGCGGCGCAGAGGCGGCAGCGGAGAGCGAGAGAGGGGAGCAGGTAAGTGAACGTTCGCCTTCCGGGGCCTGGGTCTTGGGGTCGGGGCCGCGCGAGGCGGGCGGAGAGCGCCCCACCCGGAGGAGGAGCGCGGCCGAATTTCCGCCGCCTGCAGCCCGCCTGCTCCGGCCTCGCCCTTGGCGGTCGCAGCGACCGGGAGTCAGGGGGCGTGACCAACCTCCCACAGGAACGGAGCCAGCTCCCGGGGCTGGGAGTGCCCACTCGTTCCTGCGCTGGCCGGTAGGTACCGGTACCTGCACGTCCCAGAATCGAATGTTTTCGAAGGTCTACGCCCACGAACACGTGATTATTGTGTCACCGAAGCGCCTATCGAACGGAGACCTTGATTCTTGCTTAGATCTCACAGAACGCGCCTGGTTTCTGTATCCCCTTTTACTTTGCCAAGTACACCGGGGTAAAAGCTCTACAGCGTCCGCCAGCCACATTTCCTTAGAGTTTCTTGGGCCACATGTTGCAATAAAAGGGGCATTTCAGGGTCAAGCTAGGAGCCAGTAACTTTGCCAAGTGGTGAGGTATCCTTTATCCCCGTTAGCGCGCCTCCCTTTCCCAACAATAAAGATATTTCCTCCATCTGCGCGTGTCGCCAGCTGCGGAGGAAAGCTTTGGACATGAAACCTATTTTTGGCTTCACTTTAAGGAGTGGAACCCTATTAAAAGCTGCGCTGAGTGTTTTTTTGGTAGGATGATGTTGTTGCTGCTACTCTCACTTGCTTCCCTGATGAGAGCTGGGGCAGAGCTTGATTTCCTGGAGGGTGAAGTCTTGGTCACAATTTTAGGTGACTCAGCGGCCCCTTCCGAATTCTCTTTCCTTCCCGCCCCTCTCAGCTGTGCGAATACTGTTGCCACCTTTCTCTCCAAATGTTAATCCGGATGGGAGTTGGATGATGGTTTTTGGAAGCAGTTTGCATGTTGCGTGGTGGAGTTATTGGAGTGGGCTGACATTTCACTTCACAATTTAAGGCAAAAACCCCCCACAATATTTAGTTGGATGGGGTGACAGGGACTGACAACAAATTCGCTGTTGTGTTCTCTGCTGTCGGAGAGTTCTACACTTCAGGATCACCTGATTGCCCTCTGCTGCAATTTCGGTTGCGTTAAGGGGATTGGTTATACTGTCTGTACCTGTTAGGTAAATATAATAAGGGGCATGCCGGGCAGAGTGCACCTGCGTGGTGCTGGCTAACCAGTAAACTGTGTGGTAGAGAATTGCCTTGGTTACGAAGTTTGGTATCCTCCAGGCTGCCTAGGAGGGTGTTCTGTGGGCTGGGAAATCTTCTGAACTGGTTTCCTAGCAACAGTATAAGCCCAGTGGAATAAACATAAAGAAAACAAAGTGATGAAAGTTACAACTTACCTCTTTTATTAAATGGAAAAATGTAGCTTCTTCTTGGAGTGATCCACTCAAAACTTCTGAGACATTTTTGTTTATTTTGATCATCTTAGTACTTAATAGCAGACAAAAGAAACTGCAGAAAATCATCCCAGAGGGACATCACTTTGTTTTTTGGGTGGCATTAAAAAACAGAAAAAAGACGTTTAACAATGAGCTTGTCTGAAGCTTAAATGGACAAATAGGAATTTTGTGTGACAGGCATTTTATGTTGTACTCCTATCTATATATGTAAGATGTATGCATTACATATGATTGTTACGAATGAAGATAGTAGAAGACGGGGTGGGAGTGGAGTGGGGTGAATGAGTGGATAAGACTGGTTCCATTAAGTAAAATGGAAGGGGAATGTTTTAGATAAGTTGTTCCCAAACTCTGGGTTATAATTACGGCACTCCTTTATCAACCTGTTCTTGTGTTTTTTAATCTTCCTTGAAAGTTTATCAAATGTTCTTGTTTTCTGTCCAAACAATGAGCACTTAATTGAAAAAGGCATCTCTCTTTAGATTAACTCTTTGTGTTTATGTATATCTGTTTCTTATTTACTAATGATAAATTAATATTTTAGATTTCCAGTATTTTAAGGATTTTTGGTCTCCTTACTGTTCCTGCCCTATTCCCATACCCAGTAAGTTTGGTTTAGCTCATTTAAATTGATCCTTATTTTTAAAAAGGGCGTGTGTTGCTTTTTTTTTTTTTTAAATTAAGGTTTATTGAGGTATGGTTTTTAAGTAAAAAATAATTTTTATTATATTGCTGTATAAAGTCTGACAAATGCATATGGTAATGGAACCACTGCCACAATCCAAACAAATAACATTCCCATCATTCTAGAAAGTTTCCTCCCCTCACTCATAGGTCCTAGCAACCACTGATCTGTTCTCTGTCCCTATGTATAGCTTTGTCTCTTCTAGTATGTTATGTAAATGGAATCATACAGTATGTAGCCTTTTGTTTCAGGTTTCTTTCACTTAATGCTTTGATTCATCCATGTTGATGCTTGGTTGTTTTTTACAGCTGAGTAGTATTTCATTGTGTGAATATATCATAATATGTTTATTTGCCATTTGATGAACAATTTTTGGCATTTAGGAATGAAGCTACTATAAACATTCATGTGCTGTTCTTTGTACATTAAGGTACAGGTCTTTGTGTAGACATACGTTTTCATTTCTTTTGGTTAAACATCTAGGAATGGAATTCTTGGGCCATGTGCAAGTGCATGTTTAACCTTATAAGAGATTACTGGCTGCATACGGTGGCTCAGACCTGTAATCCCAGCACTTTGGGAGGCCTAGGTGGGCAGATTATGAGGTCAGGAGATCGAGACCATCCTGGTCAACATGGTGAAACCCCGTCTCTACTAAAAATACAAAATTAGCCAGGTATGGTTGCGTGTGCCTATAATCCCAGCTACTCAGGATGCTGAGGCAGGAGAATTGCTTGAACCAGGGAGTCAGAGGTTAGAGTGAGCCGAGATCATGCCACTGCACTCCAGGCTGGTGACAGAGTGAAACTCAAAAAAAAAAAAAAAAAAAAAGAAAGAAATTACCAAACTGTTTTCCAAGGTAGCTGTTTCATTTTGCATTCCAACAGGTGATGTTTGATGTTCCAGTTGCTCCACATTCTGGTCAGCACTTGTCATTTTATTTTTAATGTTAGCTGTTCTAATATGCATTTAGTGAAAACTCATTTATGTTTTAATATGAATTTTTCTTCTAACATATTGAGCATCTTTTCCTGTGCAATTTTTTGCCATCTGTTTATCTTCTTTGATTGAATGTTTGCTGAAATCTTTTGTTCATTTTTAACTGGGTTGTTCATTATTGGTTTGCAAGTGTTTTATACAGTCTGGATACAAATTCATTATCATATGTATGTTCACAGTGTTTCCTTTGAGTCTGTAGTTTGTCCTTTCATTTTCTTAACAGTATCTTTCAAAGAACAGAAGTTTTAAATTTTGATGAAGTACAGTTTATCAGTTTTTTTCTCTTATGATTTGTGCTTTTTTGTCATGAGAAATTTTGCCTAATCCAAGGTTGCAAAGATTTTTTTCTTATGTTTTCTTCCAGAACTTTTATAGCTTTAGATTTTAGATTTAGGTCTGTGACCAATTTCTTGTTAATTTTTGCATGTAGTGTGAGGTAGGGATCAAGACTGACTCTCTCTGTCTCTCTCTCTCTCTCTCTCTCTCTCTCTGTGTATGTGTATGTGTGTGTGTGTATGAATGCCCCAGTCTTGCAGCACCATCTGTTGAAAAGACTATTCTTACTGTCTTCTCTTTGTTAAATTCCCTTGGCTTGCCTTGTCAAAAATCAGTTGACTATGTTTGTGTGAATTGCTTTGTGGACTCCATTTTGTTCCATTGTTTTGTGTGTCTCTTTGGCCAAAACCTCAGTTCTTTTTATGGTAGCATTATATTGTACCTTGAAGTCAAAAAGCCTGAGTCCTCCAACTTTGTTGTTATTTGTCAAAAATTTTTGAGTATTCGAGTTCTTTCTTTTTCTTTCCATGTACATTTTAGAATCTCTTTATTTCTATATAAAAGCATTGTGGAATTTTTAGTAGGATTGCATTGAAGTTATAGATCAATTTGGGGACAGTTGACATCTTAAAAATGTTTTCTAATCCGTTAATAAAATACCTTTCCTGCCCCTGTGCTGTGGCTCATACTTGTAATCCCAGCACTTTGGGAGGTCAAGGTGGGAGGATCGCTTGAGCCCAGGAGTTCAAGAGCAGCCTGGGCAACAGGGCAAAACCCCATCTCTACAAAAATTAGAAAAATTAACTGGATGTGTTGCCATGCACCTATAGTCCCAGCTACTTGGAAGGCTGAGATGGGAGAATTGATTGAGTCTGGGAGGTCGAGGCTGCAGTGAGATGTGATCATGCCACTGCATTCTAGCCTCTGCAACAGAGTGAGAGCCTCTTTCAAGAGAGAAAACAATGAAACAACCTTTCTACATTTATTTGGTCTTTGACTTCTCTGTTTTTAAGTTTTTAGCATAAAAATGTTGCACATATTTTGTTACGTTTTCAATGTTTTTTGAAACGTATCTCAATGTTTTACATTATTTGGTGCTGTTGTAAATGGTAACCTTTAAAAATTTTTAAATTTCCAATTATGTACGTGAATCAATATTTTAATATTCATCTTGACTTTTTGAATTTTACAACCTTGTTAAACTCACAAATTAGTTCTAGTAACTTTCGTAGCTACTGCTGTCTGCTAGTAGAGACAGCTTTATTTCACGTTTTCTCATTTGTTTGCGTTTTATTTTGTTTTCTTGTCTCTCTGCACTGGCTAGGACCTCTACTAATATTAACTAGAACAAGTCAGATCAGCGCAGATCCTTGCATTGCTCTTCATCTTAGTAGAGAAGGTATGTTGTCTTTTACCATTGAGTAGTTAGCTGTAAGTTTTTTATGGATATCATTTTGAGCCAGCTGAGGAAGTTCTCTTTAACTCCTTCTTAGAGCTTTAAAATTTAATCATAAATGGATGTTGTATTGCTTTTTTTGATTGTGAACATGATAGTTGATTATAGTAGAAAGTTGGAAATGAAGGAAGACTATTAAAAAAGTTACCGCATTTTCAGTAATCTGAGGTAACTGCTGCAAACATTGTGGTAGCTTTTGTTTCGGTCTTTTCTTTTGCAAACATATTTTAAAGACGAAATTGTTAATATTGTTTTCTATTTTGCCCTTTTCACTCAGAATCATATTGTGAGTACATCATGAATTATTTTGAGAACTTGATTTGTAATGGTTGTGGGTTATTGTGTTATATGGATATGCCTGTCATTTAATGATTTTCTTTTTGTTAAATAGTAAAATTGTATTTCAGTTTTCGCTGTTGAAATTAACATTAAATATTTGTGCTTAACTCTGATAATTTTTCAAAGTAATTTATAAAAGTATGATTATCACTCAAAGTATATATATATTTTGAGGTTCTTACTGTCCACTGCCTCTGGTGTTCTTGAAATTTGTTCTTTAGGCTATTGTAAGAAATTTGGAGTCAGTATCATTGGCTTTTTGGGCATCACTTTAAGGTAGAATCTTTGAGTTTCAGAAACAGTTCCTTAGAGATTGGTCTAGTTCAAACTATTTTTTAAGAGGTTTAGAGTCTGTAATCATTAAATGACTTTTCTGCCTGTACTATTTTGTTTCTACTGATCTACACAGAATTCCTGATGAATGATGTATAATGTAATATATCACCTGTGCTCTTCTTTTGATTAAGAATTATGGAAATCTTTGTGCCTAGCATCATGTAAAAACCCTTTATGTATGTCGTTTTATTGAATTCCAACTGCTACTTTTTGGTAGTAACATTTTTTCCATTTCATAGACAAAGGAAACCGAGTCTCAAAGTGAGCAAACTTACCTAAGTTTGTATTAACAGTAAGCGGTAGAGCTTGAGTTTGCTCACATGTCTTCCTGAATCTGTGCTTTTATTCATAGGCTATACTATGAGTATTATGTTATTTTAGGTATTTTGTATATATTATGTTTGTTTTGAATATATTAATTTTAATGCTAACAATAACTTTACTAAGCAGATTAACAAATTAGCATGGGATGTTATCAGTACTTCTGAAATGTTTATCCAAATTTATGTCCTCTTAAATCTATTCTTATTTCCTAAGTGGCACAAAGATTATTGTTGGCTATATGCTATCCAATTTTACTTAAATAATCAGGACAATATCTACTGTGACTAGTAGAGGATACAACAATTTATTTTGAAATATGAGAAATTTTGTAGTTATAGGTTTAATAAATGGGATAAAAAGTAATGTTAATTACTTTATAAAATGAGCTCTGTTATAATTCTAGTAAAATAATTTATTTTCCTTAGAAGGATATGTACAATTTGGTATTTACTTTTCAACATGGACTAGGTGAATGAAATAATTAGTTTGCGAAGTATGAAATCACTTTTTCCGTGTATTCAGAGAAGGCTGACTTTTCTGTGTCTACCATCTCCTACGTTTTTTATTATGTTCAGACCTGTGGTTAAAGAGTAGGTCTACATAATCATTTTAAAAAGCTGCTTACATTTTATATTATGAGAGTTCAGAACTTCTGCAATTGTAGTAAAGACAGTGCTGCAGTGTTATGCAAGATCCATTAATTTATGAATACGCTTCACTGACAGACGGGCTTATATGAATATTATTTAAAATCAACATGCTTAGACATCAGTAAAAGATAGTGATTAAAAATGAGATTAAGTATTATTTTAATTATGAATTTTATACAGACAACTTAAAATTAGGTTAGACCTTTTGTTTAGTTTGCCCAAATTGGGCATGAAAAACAAAATAAGCCTGTGAAAGCTGAATGGCATTAAATGGGCCACCCCGAATCAGAAGACAAGTTGAAATGAATAGCTATTTTCCATTTTGCTGAATGAGAAGAATGTTTAATAAATGGTGATAGGTTTCATGAGATGTTTAGATATTTTAAGTTTTGTCTCTTGTTGGTTATGCAGAAGAGATTTGTTAATTTCTCTTTTTATTCAGTCCAGGAATTTATGACTTATGAGTGGAGTGTTGAATCCATTTACAATTAATGTATTTACTAACACTTAAGGTAACCTGTCATTTTGCTATTTTTTCTGTATATCAAGTAATTTTTTGTCATTCCTTAATTATTATGTTATTGCTTTCTCTGCCTTTTTTGTATTAAGTGTATATTTTCTAATGTACCATTTTAATTTCCTTGATGTTTCTTTTTTTTTATTTTTATTTTTTAAGAGACTGAGTCACCTAAGCCAAAGTGTAGTGGCACCATCATATTCACTGCAGCCTCCAGCTCCTTGGCTCAAGTGATTCTCCTGCCTCAGCCTCCCTAGTAGCTAGGACTACAGGTGTGTGCCACCATGTCTGGATTTTTTTTTATTTTTTGTAGAGACAGATTCTCACTCTGTTGCCTGGCTGGTCTTGAACTCCTGGCTGCAAGTGATCCTCTTACCTTGGCCTCCCAAGTGCTGGGAATACAGTTGTGAGCCACTGCACCCAGCTTTGATGTTTCTTTTACTAAATATTTCTTGAGTTATTTTATTTATTTATTTATTTATTATTATTATTATACTTTAAGTTCTAGGGTACACGTGCATAACGTGCAGGTTTGTTACATATGTATACTTGTACCATGTTGGTGTGCTGCACCCATCAACTCATCAGCACCCATCAACTCGTCATTTACATCAGGTATAACTCCCAATGCCATCCCTCCCCCCTTCCCCTCCCCATGATAGGCCTCGGTG
>NW_012101286.1:101570-101888 GCF_000951045.1 Mandrillus leucophaeus | reverse complement strand
CACTGCCCTACAACGTTTGAAGATGCCGTGGAAAAGGAGTGAAGTGAGAATTACTAGAGGTAGAGCCGGCGCGTGGGGGAGCGGTGATGAGCCTCACGTCGCTCTGCCTTTGAATGGTTCAGGACTACATGTTTTCCATCAAGTATGGGACTTGGGTTGACTAGGATTTGGTGTGTGTCTCTGTTAAAGCAGTAATCCGAGACGACTGTGTACCATGTTGCCAATAACGGAGCACAAGCCACAGGCTGAGACCCTCACGGCATCAGCTACCACAGGAAAGCCTGATCTCTGCAAAACCCTCAGTGGGAAGCAGGTGGA
>NW_012101286.1:94576-96714 GCF_000951045.1 Mandrillus leucophaeus | reverse complement strand
CAGATTCGCACTGTGGCGCCCATCCTCAAGATTCTAGGTGTGACGGGCGTCGTCAGTGGGCTGCTTGGCACATCTTCCTCAACGTTTTATTCATTAACTAGCAAAGCATGCTTTTCCCCATTTAGCCGCTTACGGCTTTTCTCTCCACGGGCTGCTGTAAGAGAAAGAGCTCCATGTGCTCATTGGCCTTAGGCAGTCCTTAGTACACATTAGGATGTAAAGGTGGTTGTTTGAATGACTAGTATTGTTTGTACTAAGACAAATAATAGTAGTTCTTGATGTCTCCCCCTTTTGTAAAGAAAATCCTATGAACTGTAGATGTGTTAACTCATGTAATCCACCCAACTACCCTACATGGTCATAGCCATTACTGTTCCCATTTAATGAAGAAACTGAGAAACGGAGAGCTTAAGGGACATCCCCAAATCTCCAGGACTTTCCAGTGCTGGGTTTCCATTTCCAGGCCCTGGGCTCCAAAGCGCCAGTAAAGCCCTGGGCTGTGTCGACGGTGGCCGACAGGAAACGGGACGCTTCCATGAACACACACACGGTTCCTGGTGCCCGGCCATCGCCAGTCTAACCTTATTCTAGTTAAAACGCCGCTGACGTGGCTCCTGTTAGGAAATTGAGGTTTCACCGAACTCTACTCCATTTTCGGCAACATGAGTTAGGCTGAGGTCCCCCTTTGTGCCGGATGTTTGTGGCAGACATGGCTGAGATCGGCTTTGGCTTCTCACGGCAACCCCAGGGTGAGCGCCCGTGCTCCGGTCTCTTCCTAAGTTATGGCTTGCTCAACCTGCAGAGCAAACGCCACAACCACCAGAAACACTCATGATGCGCTTCTTTACAGAAAATCATTCTGCACCTCCTGACGTAACCACGTACACCTCAGAGCACTCGATACAGATGGAGCGACCACAGGGTTCCGCGGGGTCCCGGACAGCGCACAAGTACGGCAACGCCGAGCTCATGGAGACCAGCGATGGTACGTCCCAAAGCAGAGATGCGTTTTTTTCTGGGAAACGGTTTGTGCTGATGTCCCGTTCCGTGCCCGTGACTGGATGTGTTTCTTCCTGGGGTGCAATCTGCTGCCATTTTATCTGCTGAATAACTAACAGTGGTTCAGCAACTGAGAAATTCTTGTACAGGTGTTAAGACCATGAACAGTCACTTAGAAGAGCAAGATGAAGTTAAATGTACAACAGAATTACTGTCAGATGGGCTGATATGTTGCTTTAGACTTAGGAGGAAAAAGGGTCTTTTTATCCATGTTGGACAGAGATGTCAGCGACTTGGTAAAAGGCTGTGGCAGGGGGCTTCTCCTTCCTTCCTTGTGGCCTGGTCTTGGTATGTTCTGATTACAGCGCCGGTTTGTATCACCTAGCCCGTATTCTATGTAAGTCTCAGTCCTTCCTGGGGTCGTAAAAGTCAGTGTAGAGCCTAGCAGTGAATGAAATACAATGTCCCTGTGTGAAGCCTCATGGAGCAGTTTTGGCATAGCAGCAGTGCATGGGACTCACAGGTGGACAGGGAGGCCTATCCCAGCCCCAACAAGTATACAGGACAATCACAGTGGACAGGGAGGTCTATGCCCTGGGCTTAGATAATGGCACATCAGGGTAGCCTTCCACCCTTTAGCACAGAGCTTGGTGTTCCAAAGGCCACAAGGAGTTTCCGACCCTGGACCCCGGACATGTTCCAAGACTCTTACGTTATGTCAGATATGGAAGCCCTGCCTCAGCTTCTCCAAACACTCAGCTTCTTGGAACACCGAGCTTCTCCCAACACTCAACTTCTCTGCCAACATAGAAGAAGCATCTTGATTCTGCTTTTTCTTTAAAAAAGCAATGTATTGCTATACATACATGTTTTATACTTAACTCCGTATCTTAGAGTATAAACTTTGACATATAAAAATCTCCATAGTGGTTATCTGTGGGGCACAGGTTTGGCGCAGAAACAGGCACTTTCCCTTTGAACTGTGATGTTTGCCTTGTTCATACTAAGAATGTGGTCGCGTTGGTTGTACTGTTTGCTTCTAAGTTTCTATAAAAAGAGAGCAGTAGACTGATGCACTCAGTGTCCTGGGAATAGAGGCTGTCCTCTGGGTCTGAGTGCTGCCAAGCCCCACCACTCAC
>NW_012101286.1:94018-94401 GCF_000951045.1 Mandrillus leucophaeus | reverse complement strand
GTGGCGAGGTGGGGCTGTGAGGCTGCCTGTGTGTCAGGAGCGCCGCGCTTCTGTGCCCAGCTGTGTGTGCCGGGAGCACCGCGCTTCTGTGCCGGCCGGTGTGTGTGTTGGGAGCACCACGCTTCTGTGCTGGCCTGTGTGTGTGTGGGGTGGGGGGGGAACACCACGCTTCTGTGCCTGGCTGTGTGTTGGAAGCACCGCACTTCTGTGCCTGCCTGTGTGTGTGTGGGGGGGAACATCACGCTTCTGTGCCTGCCTGTGCCAGTGTTGTGTGCCTGTGTTGTGTGCCTGCCTGTGTTCTGTGCCTGCCTGAACACCACGCTTCTGTGTGCGCCCTTGCACTCCAGCCTGGGCGACAGAGTGAAACCGTGTCTCAGATAAAA
>NW_012101286.1:91601-93968 GCF_000951045.1 Mandrillus leucophaeus | reverse complement strand
TAACAGGCTGCGGCCGAGGGCGGCTTCTTCCTTCCTGTGGCCTGGTCTTGGTATGTTCTGATTACAGCGGCGGTTTGTATCACCTAGCCCCTGTTCTATTTAAGTCTTAGTCCTTCCCTGGGGTCATAAAAGTCAGTGTAGAACCTAGCAGTGAATGAAATACAATGCCCCTGTGTGAAGCCTCATCGAGTAGCCTTGGAATGGTGTGATCTTGCAGTGCACGGGCCTTGCAGGCGGACAAGGAGGCCTATCCGAGCCCCAACAGGTAGACAGGCAGGACTATCGGAGCCGCGACAAGCACAGTGGACAGGGAGGCCTGTGTGGACACAGTGGACAGGCACAGTGGCCAGGGAGGACAGCGCGGTTGTGTGGATCCACAGGACACTGTGGCGTCTAAGCACGTTCTCCCAGAGGAGAGGACCCTGTGGGAGCTGATGCTGGGAGCTGGCTGAGATTCCAGCGACTAAGACTCCCTGTGATGTGCACAGCTGCCATCTGCGCAGCAGCTCCTGATGCCAAGATGGTCATGCGATAAATACACAAAGCGCATCTCCAGCAAAAAGCCGCCGAGTGTCCACATCCAGGATATCCACCAAGGTGTGTTTTAGGTGTTAATACGATGAATGTGAGCAGCAGGTGGTCTGCGTTCTGGGTGTGTGTGACTGTGCCACTGCAGTTTTGTTCTCATATCTTGATGAGCATGAACGGTTCCTGATGAGGGTAGGTAAGGATGCTGAGACCTAAGGCTCTGCAGCATTGTAGCTTGAGGAACCAAGGAGTTTTTCTCTCTTGTAAACCTGTTAGGGAGGATGTTCCAGGCTGGTGACTGCTCCATGAGGTATTCAGAGATCCAGGTTCCTTTCAGACTCCTGCTCTGTGTTCCCACGGACACGGCTGTCCTTGCTGTGGTTGGTACTGAGTGATTGCCACGCTGGCGGGGGTAGGATTAAGGCGAGAGTGGCCATGATTTACCTAATCTACATAATGACAGGGAGCCTGGGAGTAAAGTGAAGCCATGGCCTGGAGGATGGATGATGGATGTTGGTGAACGACTGGCTGCACTCACCGCAGCTGGCCCAGGAATGGGAAGGACGACTGATGATGCCGTTCAATGGTACCTGGTTCTTTTAGGTTTGACTTCCTTATGGATTTTCTGCTGTAAAGAGGAGAGAGCCTGTGGTTCTAGGCCAAACATTTCACTCATCTCATAACATCTTGTATCTTTTAGCCAACATTTTTGTCAAGTTTCAGAAGTCCTATCAAACTGGCAAGCATTTCTCAATTTGGTTTAACCATTGGATTTGATATCTGTGTCTGCATGTCTATTTTACATCTATGTGGTTATTTGACACTCTGTAGTACATTTGTAATAGGTTCTATTTGGTGGAAGTTACTTTCAACAAACCCTTGCTGCTACTTGAATTTTCAAGGTTGCAAGTAGAAAGGAGAGAATAAAAACCACATCTTCTCTAATTTTAAAATTTGTTGTTCCTCAAATCACACCAGAAGTACAAATGTTACAAATTATAAAAGCAGTCAGAATCGAGGTTAAGAGATTTCTGGGTGATTCTGGCTAATCAGCAGTATTTGCTGAGGTGTGTGCAGCAGAGCAACATGCCAAGAAGCCCGGGACGGGGGAGAGTTGGGAGGCCAGACTGTGACTTCAGAGGTGCTGTTGCCTCAGGAAGAGGAGCTAGATGCAGAGAGGATAAATGGCCACAGGTGTGACCACCGCCATCCTTGCCGCGGTACGGGGGCCATTGTATGGGGCCCTTTGTGAGCTGAGTTATGAACCAGATGAAGGCTGTGCAGGCGTGTGAGAATCCAGGCCAGACTCGATGGGTGGAGGCTTGGCAGAGGTGAGGGGCCAGACAGCCTCGCTAAATGTGCAGTGGCTCACTGCAGACAGTGCCCATCAGTCGCCAGACAGACCGACTTGATCTTCAGCCCCCATGGCAGCTGCCTTTACCTGTCTGCCTCCACCTTCTGAGGCCTATAGGCGTCGCAAATGTGTTGTTTTTAAACAGATTTGGATGAGTTGTTTTCTGCACAACACACTTTTACAGACGGAGGCTGGTTCTCCACAATGGCACCAGGGACTTGGCAGGGACTGGTGGGACAGAGCCTCAGAGCACAGCACCAGCTCCCTGGGAGAAGACGGTGCCCATGGGACGGAAGAAAGAAGAGGCATACAGTGCTGAGGCGTGAACTCTAGTTTGCTCTTAGACATGACACACATGCCTTCTGGAAGTTTGCATGAAGCACTGCTAAAGCCGCCAGAGCAGACAGGTCCTTAGATCAGGAGACCCAGAACATAGTTGTATTTGAAATCCTTCACATGCTGCAATCTCTTCAAAGAGGACCACA
>NW_012101286.1:89799-91186 GCF_000951045.1 Mandrillus leucophaeus | reverse complement strand
GGATATTAAGAGCCACATCGCAGGGCAGTGAGTCACCCCCCGCGAGGTGGAGGCTAATCGCCACCCCCTCTCCCCCTCTGGCTATTAGGAGTCACCTCACAGGGGGGTGAGGCGCTCCCCACAAGGTGGGGACTAATAGTCACCCCTTCTCCTCCCGCTGGCTATTAGGGGCCATGGTGGACTCACAGTCTGTTTATGATATTGTGAGTAATATCATCTCCCCCTCTGGAAATTATGAACTCTTTCACAGACGGGTGTATACCCTCAGTGTTTGCACCGTCAGAGGGTGTACACCCGTCTGTATTGGGAGTAATATCATCCTCTTCCTCCCTGAACGATAAGAAGACTATCCCAGGATTGTTTGTACTCCCTGCATTATTGGGTGTCATATCTTCCTCTCCCACGTGGAAATTAGAAACAATATCACTGGGGGCGTGTACGCCTTCTGTAATATTTAAAGTAATATCATCCCCTTCCCTCCAGGATCATGGGAACAATATCCCTGGGGGGTGTACGCTTTCTGCCATATATGTCATAATATCATCCCTCCCGCCTTGAAACATGAAGGACCATCTCACATGGGGTGTACAACCCTTGGTGCGATATTGAGAATCCAATTATCCTCTTTCCCCCAGGCATATTTGGAAAAATATCAGAGTGAGTGTACCCCTCCTGCCATATGAGGATTACTATCCTCTTCTTCCTTTCTGGATATTAGAAAGAATATCATACGTGGGTTTGCACTTTCTTCGATATCTGGGGTCATGTCATCCTCTCTCGTTTTGAATGGCAAGAACAATACCTTGCGGGGGGGATGTACACACCCTGCCATATTGGGAGTAATATGACACTCTCCCCTCCTTGATAATTAGGAACAACATCCCATGCTCTCTGTCCCTGGATATTAGGAACAACATCACAGGTAGGTGTACACCCCCTGCGGTATTAGGAGTAATATGATTAATTATTAAACATCTATGATCAATATTAACAATTATCAATGATACTATTAATAGGATACCATTATTATGGATAATTATTTTAAATATATGATTATGGAGGCTTAAAATAATTGTTAATGTTAATTCTTATTACCAGCATCACTTCGTATTGATTTAAGTAACGTTAATTGCTGATATCATTATTTTATTAATAGTGATATTACTATTGATTAATGCTAATCATTAACATTTTTAACTAGTATTTTACTATCTTTACTGTGATTATTAATATCGATTACTCTTAATTTTTCTTATATTTATTAATATTAATAATTAATAGACTTGTTCCTGATATCCTGCGGGGAGAGGATGATATCACTCCCAATATCGAAGAAAGTGTACACCGCTCTATGATGTGATTCCTAACAGCCAGGGGGTAGAGGATG
>NW_012101286.1:89460-89749 GCF_000951045.1 Mandrillus leucophaeus | reverse complement strand
CTTATATTTATTAATATTAATAATTAATAGACTTGTTCCTGATATCCTGCGGGGAGAGGATGATATCACTCCCAATATCGAAGAAAGTGTACACCGCTCTATGATGTGATTCCTAACAGCCAGGGGGTAGAGGATGACATTATTGGAACTATGGCACTGGGTGTACATCACTTCGGTCGTCTTGTTCCTTATATCCTAGGTGGGAGAGGATGATACGACTCCCAATATCACAGGGGGCATAGACCTCCCCCGTGATATTGTCCCTAACATCCAAAGGTGGAGAGGATGA
>NW_012101286.1:88462-88894 GCF_000951045.1 Mandrillus leucophaeus | reverse complement strand
CAATATCGCAGGGGTTGTACACACCTCCTGCGATATTGTTCCTAATATCCCGAAGGGGAGAGCATAATACTCTCAATATGGCCGTGGGTGTACACCTCCATTGTAATATTGTTCTTAATATCCATGATGGGAGAGGATGATACGACTCCCAATATCGCAAGAAATGTACGGCCGCCTGTGATAGAGTTCCTAACATCTAGGTGAGGAGGGGATGATATTACTGCCCATATCGCACGAGTTGTAAAACCCCTTCGATATTTTGCATACAGTCCTGAGGGGAGAGGATGTTATTCCCGATAGCGAAGGAAGTATACACCCCCTGTGACACTATGCTTAATATCCGCATTGGGAGACGATAACATTACGCCCAATATCACAGGGGATGTACCCCCACCCTGGGATATTGTTCCTTATATTGAGAGGGGGAGAAGA
>NW_012101286.1:87867-88256 GCF_000951045.1 Mandrillus leucophaeus | reverse complement strand
GGCCCTGCCCACCGATCTCCAAAGAATCCCGTCAGTGACTCCTTTTAATCACCTCTTTGCCTGTGACAAAGTCTTCTGGGACCTCCTGACTGATAAAAGGGGAAGCCTGGCTATCTGTACAACTTGTAAAAGTGAAGTGAGTCATTCGCACTGGCATGTATCTACAACTCACAGAGCTTTGCATCTGGAGTGACTTTAAGTTCATCTAACCAAACCTTCCATGACAGATGAGGACACCCAGAATCATAGGATAGAAGTGAGTTGCTCCCATCTGGGTCGGCCAAGCTGAGACTCAAGTGTAGACTCTAGCAAAGCACACTTCATCCTCCCTTAGAAGGAAGATCCTACCCGCACGGCTCACCTCCACCTACCCTAGGTCTCCCCCACCC
>NW_012101286.1:73425-83490 GCF_000951045.1 Mandrillus leucophaeus | reverse complement strand
GATACATGTGCAGGTCTGTTACATAGGTATACATGTGCCATGGTGGTTTTCTGCACCTGTCAACCCATCATCTAGGGTTTAAGCCCTGCTTGCATGAAGTATTTGTCCTAATGCTCTCCCTCCTCTTGTCCCCACCCCCCAACAGGCCCCCGTGTGTGTCGTTCCCCTCCCCATGTCCATGTGATCTCATTGTTCAACTCCCACTTACGAGTGAGAACATGTGGTGTTTGGTTTTCTGTTCCTCTTTTAGTTTGCTGAGAATGATGGCTTCCAGCTTCATCCATGTCCCTGTAAAGGACAGGAACCCATTCTTTTTTATGGTTGCATAGTATTCCGTGGTATATACATGCCACATTTTGTGTGTCCAGTGTATCATTGATGGGCACGAGATATCCTCTTAATATGTGATCCAGCAATTGCACTCTTCGGTATTTATCCAAAGGAGTTGAAAACTTGTGTTCACAGAAAAACCTGCACATGGACATTTATAGAAGCTTTAATCATAATTGCTCATTTTATTCCAGCTTTGTTCATAATTGCTCAAACTTGGAGGCAACGAAGAAACCAAAATGTTCTTCACTAGGTGAGTGGATAAATAACCTGTGATATATCCAAACAATGGAATATTCTTTAGCACTGAAAGGAAGTGAGCTGTCAAGCCATGAAAAGACACGTAGGAACTTTAAACATGCACGGCTACACAAAAGAGGCCCATCGGAAAAGACTAAATACTGTAAGCTTCCAACTAAAGGACATTCTGAAATACTGTAAGCTTCCAACTAAAGGACATTCCGAAAAAGGCCAGACTAGGGAATGAAAATATCCGTGGTTCCCAGGTGTTGGGAAGAGGGAGAGATGATGACGTGAAACACGGAGATTTTTAGGATTTTAGTGCAACTGCTCTGTACGATGCTATCACGCTGAATACATGTCATGACATATTTGTTCAAACCCATAGAACCAGCACCAAGACAGAGCCCTCATGTAACCTGTGGACTCTGGGTGACAATATGTCAACGTAGGTTCTTCAATTATTACAAATACTCCTTCTGGGCAGGAGTGTTGTTAGTTGGGGAGGCTGTGCACGTGGGGGAAGAGAAGGCATATAGAAGGACTCTCTGCACCTTTCCCTCAATTTTTCTGTGAACCTGAAACTGCCTAAAAGATAAAGTGTATTTTTAAAAAATAAAGTGAAAAAAGGAAACAAGAAGTCCTCACAAAAATCAAATGAGAAAATGCTCACGCTGGGTGCTTCAGGTCAAAATGGAAGAACAAGGGCTGTATTTACCATCCCACCTGATGACTTTTTTCTCACTGCTTTTCAGCATTTTTTTGGAGTCTAGTCAGTGCAATAAGGCAAGTTGAAATATATAAAATGCACCCTTATTAGAAAATAAGATTTAAAACTATCTGTATCTGCAGGTGACGTGATCACCTGTGTGGAAAATCTCCTGAAATCACAAAAAGCCACTAAAACTAATAATAATTACTAATAAGTGAGTTTGGAAAGTTTGCAAGATACAAGCTAAACACATAAGCAATATTTATTTCTTTACACACTGGCAAAGAAATAATTGGAAATAGAAATTTACCAAGCAATATTTTTTATAGCACATCAAAACATGAAATCCTTCAGACTAAATCTGAGAAAAGATGTGTAAGATCTGTACACTGAAAAGCAGGCAGTGATGCTGAGATAAGTTAAAGAGCTAAATAAATGAAGTGATATACTGTGTTCGTGGATCAGCAGGCTCAATACTGTTAAGATGTTGGTTCTGCCCTTGTGGATCAGAGGTTTAATGCAATTCCAATCAAAATCCCAGCATGATTTTATTTTTATCTTTTTTTCAGTAGAAATGAACTAGCGGATTCCAAAATGTGTCCGGAAATTTAAAGAACCCAAAAGAGCTAAGACAACTTGGAAAAAAAGGTGGAGGACTTACCTGAACTATCAAGATAGTGTGGTATTGCTATAATAAGAGAAAACCGGGTTAATGAAACCTCCTAGAGGGTCTAGTAATAATCTCACAAACATGTTACACATACATAGTGGATTTTTGAATAAAGGTTCAGAGACATTAAATTAGAGAAGGGACGATAATGATGATAGAAGGATTAAATACCATAGGCCAAAAAGAGAAAAAAGAGCTCCTGCTAAATATCTTCACATTGTTGGTGTCACTCATGCAATTCAATTCACATTTTGCGTGTCTAAAAGTTGAACAGACCTCTTCATTCTCTTTCCCCAATTCACTCCACAGAGCTGCTGATGTCTTTCAGTGGAACTTGGAAGTTTGCTATTCTTTTTAAAATGACTCTCTTAGATACTGTTTATGCAAGAAGTTGTGGGACTATAACTTACAAATACTGTTCTAAACCTTGGAATCACACGTTTCCCTTTTTCTCTACTTATCGTTTCTAATCAGTTTCCCATTTCCTCTTTCTTCTTCATATTTACACTGCATTCCTTTTAGTTCAGGCTCTTGTTACCCCACTTGATCTCTTGATGTGGTCACCTGAATGTCCTTCGTGTTCCAGCCTCCTGGAATCCTTCCTTCATGACCCTGCAGAACTGCCCTCCAGACCCGCAGGTGTGACCCGGAATCAAGGATCTCAAAGCCGAGTGGGATCCGAGAGGCTATCTAGACCAATCCTCCATTACAGACGTAAACCTTTTGATGACTTCACTTCAGAGCCCAAAATATTTGCACTGCAGGCAGAATCACCTAAATCACTTAATGTGATGTTCAGTCTTCCCGTGGTATTTTCCTCTCTGCATCTCCCTACTTTCGGTCAGCCATTTCTCACTCATGACACCGAACCCTTCATTCACATCACATTATTGTTCTTCTCCACACACACTTTTTGTTTTCTGCCTGGGTTTTTTGTTACATTATTCCCTCTACTGGAAATATCATTTTCCAAGATCTGACTACAGAATTTTAACGTATTCCTCAGAATGACTCACATATCACATATTCGACCAAATGGCTGCAGATTCTGTCACCTCCTCTCTTATCCTATGGCAACCTGGAGAACGTTCTTCTCTTAGCCAATAGGATTTATCATGGTCCTTCTTTATCTTAACAATAGTTTAGCAGGACTGAGAACTGGGAAGTAGATTTTTCTCCCAGGGGTGAGAACTGTCTTAGTTTAGCAGATCTCCCTGGGTCTCCATTCTGGTTGTAGAAAAGCAGCCCATAGGGCATGGTGGGGAGGAGAAGAAGGGGAACTAAGCTGTGTTGCATGAAGATGGACAGTTGTGACCCTTACTCCAGGGTTGGGAGTTGAGGCCCCTAGGAAGGAGAAGCTGTAAGGATGAAGACGAGGCATAAAAAGTGATGCAGGCCGGGTGCGGTGACTCACGCCTGTAATCCCAGCACTTTGGGAAGCCAACGTGGATGGATCACGAGGTCAAGAGTTCAAGACCAGTCTGACCAATATTGTGAAACCCTGTCTCTACCAAAAATACAAAAATTAGCTGGGTGTGGTGGCACATACCTGTAGTCCAGCTACTCGGGAGGCTGAGGCAGGAGAATCACTTGAACCTGGGAGATGGAGGTTGCAGTGAGCCAAGATCATGACACTGCACTCCAGCCTGAGTGACAGAGGAGACTTCATCTCAGGAAACAAAAAAAAAAAAAGTGATGCATAGTAACAAGACTGCCTGAGGAGAAGAGACAATCAGCAACCTTCTCCAGGGTGGGATGGCTGAAGACCCTTTAAGAACAAAGGTGTCTACTTTCCTTCTTTAGGATGCTCTATCGTGATTTAATGAACCCTCCCAATCTACTGTATTCAGTATTTGGCATGAGTCAGTTTAGGGGAATTCTAGAAAACATAGCTGGCTGTTATCAGGTTAATGTAGATTGGGAGGAAGGGAAAAACCCCAGGAGACACGTAGGAAGGACAATACGTGAAAACAGAAGAAACTTGGAGTCAGTTCACCCTTCAAACAAAATCCAGTTTCCAGAAGACATTGTGAGGGCTGCTGGGTCTTCCTCACCTGAAGATGGGGGATTCCAGATAATTATACTTGAATCTCACAGGATGGGGTGATCACCACCAGCTCTCAAATGGGATGAGTTACAATATCTTCTATCGGGAGGTGGTAAATAAGAGGTTAGGTACATGTCTGTAGTCATCACAATTTTGTCAAGATTGCTCTTTTTACTGCCATGTCATAGATGGAGAGCCTGATGCTTGTGGAAGTGATTGGCTCAGGGTCTCACCATCAAAAGTGGCAGAGGAAAGATTCCAACATGTTTTAAAAGCTGCAAACTGAGCTGACTCCCATCCATGCTGTCATACCGACTTTGAGATTTCAATCCTCCTGAAGGCAGGAAACTTATTCCATTTGCTTTTATACCCTCCATAACACTAGTGAGCAAGTTTTGCTCAAAGTAACATGGAATATTTTTGCTGACTCAAGGGGAAAAAGAAGTAAGACTTAAATGACACCATCACAAGTCAACATTCAAGGAACAGAGACATATGTAGCATTAGCTGTCTCAGTCAAATCAACATAAACATGCACGTTTATCCTTTACATGGGGGTAAGACAGCAAACACAATTAAAAAAATGAGCCAAGTGTAAAAAATTTGTCACAAAGGGATGGATTTAGACAGGACAGCAGTGAAGTAGGTTATAAAATAGCATAATCCATTTTAATGAATTATTAGCTGAAACATGCAAAGCATTTAGGATTTCTGGGAGAAGTGTACAAACACACCAAATGTTGGTCCGACATTTTCTTCACTGCTTCTGTCTTTCCACAGGGCTGGAGATGTTGTTGACCAACAGCCTTGGGAGGAGAGATTGCAGCCGAGCCCACACCCTCTCAAACTCCTTCAGACTGTTTCTGTTTTTGTAGACTACTTTACCATTAACAACAAATCCTAAGATTTACTCAATCAGTACAGCAGTCGTTGGCCAGAGTTCAAATTTCTGATTCGAAGGAATCTGCACTCTGCCTGCCAGGATCGACTATTAATGGCTTCGTCCGTAGAGGAGCTGTGTCTTTGCTCACTACGGAACAGTATTGAGGCTTCGAAAGGGGTATTTTGCTGGTCACCTCCTGGTCATCCTTCTGCTCACCAAGAACAGATTCTGTTCTCAGCCCCTTACCTTTACAAAGTCGTTTAATTCTCACATAGCCCTTTCAGATAGATACGACTATTACCCCCATTTTACAGAGGAGGAAATCGAGAGGCGGAAGACATAGGTGAATTGTCCTAGATCACAGCTGGCCATAGAGCTAGGACTTGCACCCGGCCAGCCTGGCTCCAGAGTTCACTGCCCTCCTCCTGTACAGCACGTGTGACCTGCAGTAATCACCACCCAAACAGGCAGGCACTGCGGATAGCCAAGTACACCTCATCCGACTTCACCACAGAGGAAGGTTCGTTTTCATTCTGGTGTTCAGCTCAGTTAGGACTGTGTTTATCACCACAAGGACGCACAACCCAGAAAGCTCAGTCACGTGCCGTTGCCTTCTACGGCCATGGTTTTCTACTTTTTGGCCCCATTTTCCTGCGCACTTGGCCTGCTGGGACGTGAATGATGCGTTACTACTTCTACAGAATGCAGGTGAGCAGGTAGCATGGCAAGGTGGGTGATTGGATAAGATTTCCCAACAGCTGGAAGCTTGGGGGAGACCCACGGTGGCCCCTTGTTATTCTTCCTGGACGAGCCTCCTCTGGGGTCGAGCGTGAGTCCCTCATCGCTGGTGCCAGGCGGTGTCACAGTTTTCAGCACCCAACAGCCAGGGCAGCTTCTCTCTGTCCAGCTCGCCCCACCCCGCCCCTCTCCTTTAGTAAGAGAAGTTCTCTGACTCTTGGGATTTTGCAGTCAGAAGAGTGATCATTACAATTTTCATTCTGAATATTGTGGCCCTGCTGGACTGCGGTGCAACAGGCTCTTTCATGAAGATTGGCAGAGATGCTGACGGCTAGGGCATCGGGACCGAGGGGAGCGAGCAGGACTCATGGGATGCAGCTCAGAGAGGGAGGGAGCCATAGAAATGTGAGGCTGCTCTTCACATGGCTGCACTCTCTCCTGTGTCCTCCGTGGAACCTGTGGAGGCGGCGTTAGGTGCTGGCGCTCTCCGGGGTGTGAGCTCAGTCAGCAAGAGAACATCTGCCTTCCCACCCCCATCTCTGCAGCTTGTTCCTCTTGCAGTTTTGACTTTTAGAATGAACGCAGCAACCTGCCCCATTCTGCTGATGCTGGAAAAAGGAGTTGGAAAAGAACGTGCACAGCTTCTCCAGTCTTAGCATTTGTTACCTTGTAGTTTGGGAAACTGCTGCCCCAGTACAAGAGTGTGCCGAGGATTCTATTATCCTGCTAGATTCTCCCAGGAGGTCAAGTTGAAAACGAGCTAGGTGCGCTCTCTGTCTGTTTCTCTTTCTCTTGTCTGTCTCGTCTGCCTGTTTCTCTGTTCCCCTTTTCCTCTCTTCTCTCTCCCTCCCTTCCTCCCTGGCTATTGCTGCAAAGAATATTCTTGTTGTATTTGTTTCTCCATATCTTCTGCCTTTCCTTAGAATACATTCCTAAGAGTCTACTCATTGTGAAAAGCAAACGGCCTTTAGATGTTTTCCAAATCTAACAGATGGGGGTCCTTTCAGACAGAGCTTCATTTTACACTTTTATCAAGAAGCCCGTGGCTCCCTGCTTGCCATGCTGCAGTCGCCCTCAGGAGGTTCATGGAGAGTAGAGGCCTTGGGGCTACATCAAGGGCTGTCTTTTTTCCAATGTCCGGAAGGTATACTTTGGAGGGGGGGCAGTTGAAGTACGAAAGTGACATCAGCACTTCATGTATGGGATGGGTCGATCAAGTACAGTGTGCACCAGACCTCCAGACTGGCGCTCGGTGGGGACAAAGGACTCCAGTTATTACAGCGTGGGTTGGGCAGGCGGCTGCCCAGCTCTGGGGACAGATGCGTCGGCTCTCAAAGCCCAGGTATCACCTGTCTGAGACTGCACAGCCCTCCTCACCCCTTCAGTTCCTGAAGGGAAAGGCCCCAGGAGACTCTGAGGTGAAGAATGCTCTTCCATTTTCAACTCACCCACCGTTAGGGTTCTGCCCCCTCTACGCTCCAGCCCCCCAACTGTGAAGTTCCCGGGGTCCCTGGCCAGTGACTTACTGAAGCCTCACTCTCCAGGACCACTGTAGAGAGGCACCCTACTCGAATGCATGCTTCTCCAGGAATATTTGCTCTGGTAACAGCTGAGAAGAAAAACCCGTCTCTAACAGTTTGGTTGCAGGTGGGTGGCCCCGGGGCAAGTGATTTTGGGAAGGTGGGGCTGGCTGGCGCCCTGTGTCCTGACTTTTCTTCTGAGCCTTTGCAAAACCACTTTTGAGAAAAGTAATCGGGGTGGGTACTCCTGGGTGGCATTTTCTTCTAAGTGTGAAAATCTGTAGAATTCCTGCAGTTGCGGGAGCTGTGGCTTTCTGTCACGACCCTGTGGGAACCGAGGCTGCCCTTCTGTGTCCTGGCAGTGTGGGGCCTGTTTCTTATCCAGACTTACCCAGACTCTTATCCAGAAGAGTCAGCTGCCTGGCAAGTGAACTGGCCAACTCAAATTTGTATGTCACTCGTATCGACCTAAAATGAAATACAAATAAAACGTCTCATTTCTGGTATTAAAGAGACCGAGGAAGGGAAGGCTTAGGGCCGGCGGCTTCACAATCCAACTGGAAGTAGGGTAGCCGGATCCTGGCATCCGTATCTCCGGCTGGGTGAGTGTCACAGGATCTCAGCACCCAGGTGAGGCAACGATGTTGAAAGAGGCTTCAGAAGAACTGGGCCAGAACAGTGGAATCAAACGGAAAAGACTGTAAATTCAGCCAGCTTGGGGAATGACCAGAAAGCGTCCGTTGCCCCAGCAAGGATTGAAAACAAAGATTCCCAGCAACAGGGCCACAGCAAAGCTCTCTCAGCACACCTGTCCCGGACCGTCAGCTGATGAGAGCTTGTGATTGTACCATCCAAGGAAATGTAGCTATTTGGTCTTCAGCTGGTTCTGGGCACAGAGGGTCTAAGACCCTTGGAATCTTTAGAGTGTCAGAATGCCTTTGTTTACTCAGGACAGGCCTGGGAGCTGGGGACCCTTAGGCAGCCTCAGGGTGGGTCTGGGGTTCAGAAAGACCAAGGCGGGACTAGAGGGCTGGAGCTGTCAGTCTCCAACCCAATCTCTCACCTGGAGGGAGAGGGCTGGAGCTGAGTCAATCCGCAATAGCCAAAGATGTCATCAACCATGTCTATAGTGACCCCTCTAGGAAACCCTAAATGGTGGGGGTTAGAGAGCTTGCAGGTTGGGGAAAACCTTGACATTCTGGGACGGCAGTATTCCCACTCCCCAGGGACAGAAGCACTGGCACTTGCAACCCGCCCCCGCCCCCGCCCACCAGGCCTGGAGCAATGCACCTCTTCATCTGGCTGTTCACAGGTCCTTCATCGTGAACTGGTGACAGTAGGTAAAGGTGTTGCCCTGGGTGCCATGAACCAGTCTGGCAAGTTATTGACCTTTAGGAGGACATGGCAAGCCTGATTTTTAGGTGGTCGGTCAGAAGCAAGGGAGACCTGAAACTTGCCATTGGTGAAGCGGGGACAGTCTCATGGGTCTGAGACCTTGACCTGTGCGGTCTGCCCTAATTTCAGACCTGAATTCAGTTGTAGAATACACAGTTGGTGTCCAGAGAGGGTGAGAGAAACCGCACACTTGGTGTTAGAAGAGGTGGAATAGGTCACAGGGCCTTCCGTGTCACAGAGGGCGACCTCATTTGTTGCGCCTGCTGTAGTTTATTAATGTGTGAGTACTTTATTCTTTGAAAGGCTTAGAATTAAGAATAGAATAAAAGAAATCAGCTTCATAGAATCCACACTTCTTGGTTTTTAGAAACAATTTGTTTCTAGTTTGCATTTTAAGTAATTGTAATATTTAATATCACAAATGTACTATTGTAATTATAACTGTATTTTAAATATTACATATTACAATTACAATATTAACATTTAGGAGAATCTAGGTGTTTGAGCTTCCTGGATCTATGGTTTGGTGTCTGGCATTAATCTGAGGAAATTCAGCTATTCCTGTTACAAATATTTCTTCTGTTTCTCTTTCTTCCCCCTTGTATTACCGTTATGCATATTTTCTGCCTCTGTGGAAGTCCCATAGTGCTTGGATACTCTGTTCTTTTTTGCTTTTCAGTTCTGGAGGTTGGAGTTGGGTATTTCCCTTTCCTCCAGGTCAGAAGGCTCTGATAAAATCCCACCAGGTGAGTCTCTAGTTAACTAGCTTCTCTGGAAGGTAGACCTAGTGAAGAGTGCACCCACATATTGAAAAATGATTCTTATTCTTTTTCCCCTGTAGTAAGTATGAGGGGATTTTTCTCTGATATTTATACTTCGAGAACCTGGTTGAGCTTCTGATGATGCAATTCACAAAAAGCATGAGACCCATAGGCACAGGCCTCCTGGAGGTCTTAACTCTCAGACGTGGCCACACCTCACTGCAGCAATTTGTCAACTCAAGTTCAGGCTTTCCAATCCCAGCGTTGGCTCCTTGGAGCATTGTGCTCCAGTGTATGGTGATTCATCTGCTTTACCTGTCCAGCCAATCTAGGGACAGTGGCTTGCCGGTGACCTCACGTCTCTTGCAGGTTTAAGAACTGCTGATTTTTCAGTTTGCTCAGATTTTTACCTGTGAGGAAGGAGTGACAATTCTCAAGATTATCGTGTACGGAACCTGAAATTCCCCAACTCCATTATAGTGAAAAGTGTTTGCCCTTCCTCTGGCTCAAGAATTAAAACGTTTTCATTCTCTGACACGTTGTACTTTGATTCCCTAAATATTTATAATTATAGATTTAAAAACTCAGTTTTCTGCTGTATCAGACATCTAGACTGGCACTTTCCAACAGAATTGAGAGTCCTGTTATAGAACTTGAAACCTTCCTTGTAGCCTCATATAAATATATAAACAGGTACAATTAATTTTTCTAGTATATTTTTAACTCAAAATGCTCATACTATACTTTCAATAAGAAATACAAATAGGCC
>NW_012101286.1:69801-72948 GCF_000951045.1 Mandrillus leucophaeus | reverse complement strand
GGTGAGTGACAGAGACCACCCTGCATGTGTGTGCACTTTTTACTGCCTTTTTCTTGACCACAGATTCTACCTCCTGTTTCTCTGTGTATGCAGTGATGATTTGCTGAATATTACACATTGTGGGTAACTTGTTGAGCACATTCAGGATCCCTAACCTTCCTCTGAAGCTTTGCAGCTCTTGTTTTAGCAGCTAGCACAGGCACTACTGGGTCATCGTGACATGGGCAGGCTTGGTTGGATTCGCTGTTGGTGTGAATCTGTGGAGAGCTCCAATCCTGCACCCACTCCAATCTCCCCCTCCTGGACGCGGTAGGATGGCCATGCTCCGCCCACACCTGAGCTCTCGGTGCCACGATCTGCAGGTGTACTCCAGAGGACAAGTGTACTGTGGGTGCGTCTCATTCATTCTCCTGCCCTTGCCCTCAGGTTCTGGCTGGCACAGCTGTGGTCACAGACTAAAAACAGCCACCTCATTCGTTTTGTGCAGCTTTACAGTTGTTTATGGCAGATGTGTGATTTGGGTCCCTGTTCCCTCATCATGGCTAGAACAAGTTTTGGCAAATTTTTCCTATATCTTTACATTTGAAAATTAAAGGAAAGTTTCACCCATAGAATATTAGTGTTGCCACAATCCTAATGAGTGTTTCTCCAGAAACTACGAGCCAGGTCAGCAGCCAGTCATTTCATAGAAGATAAACTTCAAGAACATTCTCTGAAGGGCAATGAAACTGAGTAAGATCTAACCACTGTTACCAGCAACCAAGAAAACTAGGTAAGAAAATGCAGCTAAGATTTGGACCTAGTAACTATGGTAAAAACATGCAAACTATGGCTAAGCACAAAATAGGCTGGGAGTAACAAAATTTTATGATATTGACATTTATGATTTTACAAAACTGCCCCATGTGATATCAAGAGGACTCCTGATGAAAATTTACAAAGGATGCTTTATGGTTTATATAAAAATGTTAGTGAAATCCAAACATTTCACAAAAATAACATTTCAAATATTCTTTTATATTTTGCAGACAATTAAGTTATTCATCATGCATGACCCAGTAACATTTCTCAGTGGTTGGATTCAATACGAGAAATAAGCAAATAACCGCAATGCTTCTTCCATTTCAAAGTCATTTCTCTTATAAAAAGTGGTCAAGAAAAATGCCTGTTGCCTTACATACTGGTTAGTGCCAAAAATTTGGTTTAAAATATTTCAAGTGGGTTATCCTTTTACGTCCATGTTCTTAGTTACACAAAGAACACATACAAATGCAAAAGTTTTTGCAAATTATAAACTAAAGAAACAGGATTAAGCATTTTATTTTTTGAGATAGGGTCTAGCTCTGTTGCCCAGGCTGGAGTGCAGTGGCACGATCATGGCTCCCTGCAGCCTCAACCTCCCCCAGCCCAGGTGATTCTCCCATCCCAGCCTCCTGAGCAGCTGGGACCACAGGCACACACCACCATGCCTGGCTGATTTCTGTATGTTTTGTAGGGATGGGCTTTGGAATGTTGCCCAGGCTAGTCTCAAATGCTGGGACACAAGCAATCTGCCTGCCTTGGCTTCCCAAACTGCTGAGGTTAGAGGCATGAGCCACCATGCCTGGCCTAATCGTTTTTAAAGAGTCTCTATGTATTATCGTTATTTTTTTTCTAATCGAGATGGGGGTCTTGCTCTGTTGCCCCGGCTGGAGTGCAGTGGTGCCATCTCAGCTGACAGCAACCTCTGCCTCCCGGGCTCAAGTGATTCTCCCACCTCAGCCTCCCGGGTAGCTGGGATTACAGGTGCACACCACCAGGCTCAGCTGATTTTTTGTACTTTTGGTGAAGACAAGACGTACAAAAGGCATTTCTGTACATTTTGCCATGTTGTCCAGGTTGGCCTTGAACCCTTGGGCTCAAGCCATACACCTGCCCTGGACTCCCAAATTACTGGAGCTATAGGCATGAGCTATCGTGCCCAGCCCTTAATTATGTGCTGTGGCTTAATATTAAAATAAGGAAATGGAGGAGCCCAAGGGAGCACGTTGGCAGAAAGGGCGCCCTTGTCAACAACTTGCTAGCACGGCATTCACTCCCTTGCCTGGCTGGCACTGCGTTCTTTAGATGAAGAACACGTCATGTGTCAATGAAAAAGAGAAACAACATAGGAACACCCTGTTCTCTACAAACACTTAAAAATTAGTTGGGTGTGGTGGCGAGCACCTGTGGTCCCAGCTGCCTGAGGTTGAAGTGGAAGGACCGCATGAGCCCAGGTGGCCGCAGCTGCAGTGAGCCAAGAGCTGCCATCATGATGCTGAATTCCAACCTTGGTGACAGAGCAAGACCTTGTCTCAAAACAAAAAGCAACGAAAACCCAAAGTGATGCACTCTAAGTTGTGTCCTTTAAATTCCAGTACGTTCATTTGTAAAGGTATGTAAAGGTGAAACTCAGGAGCTGCTTGCAGTCATGTGGACATACACTTGACCTCAGCTCTGATCTGAAGCACGTCCTTCTGTCTCACTGCTTGCCAAGACTAAGCTAAACTTCAGAAGTAAAAATACTCCCCCAAATGTTGTATATGTAGCTTCAACGCGGGATGTAAGGTGATTCAGGTCCTTTGAGAAGACAAGCTTGCAAGAACGGCATGAATAATGTTGCAATCAAAATCACAGAAACTAAACACCAAATAGCGTAGGTTCAATCCGTGTCTCTAACAAGTATCTGGATAACTAAACTTTCTGCTTTACTTGGGTGTGAAGATCATGAAATGTAGTTTATAATTATTTGGGCAGGGAAAAGAGAGAATTTGGGTAGTTATGTAAAATTCAAGATTAAAGAAAAGCAGTATTATATAGCAGAAATATAAATTGGCTATTACCTTCAGTAATTTAGATCAGGGGTTGGCAGGTCCGTGCACCAAATGTGGTCCGTTGTTCTTGTAAATAAAGTTTTCTGGGTTCACAGCCATACGCATTTGCTATCACCCATGGCTGAGGGCACAGTTGAGTGGTTGTGAGAGACCTTATGGCCTGCAGGAACTAAAATACTAGCTGGCACCTTGCAGGCAAAGTTTATGACCTGATTCGGGTAGCTGCCTAAACTGTCCAATTCGCTTGTTCTAAAACAATCCAACAATATAGCACACTTATCTGAAGATATGAGAA
>NW_012101286.1:64989-69751 GCF_000951045.1 Mandrillus leucophaeus | reverse complement strand
GGTCTTGCTCTGTTGCCCCGGCTGGAGTGCAGTGGTGCCATCTCAGCTGACAGCAACCTCTGCCTCCCGGGCTCAAGTGATTCTCCCACCTCAGCCTCCCGGGTAGCTGGGATTACAGGTGCACACCACCAGGCTCAGCTGATTTTTTGTACTTTTGGTGAAGACAAGACGTACAAAAGGCATTTCTGTACATTTTGCCATGTTGTCCAGGTTGGCCTTGAACCCTTGGGCTCAAGCCATACACCTGCCCTGGACTCCCAAATTACTGGAGCTATAGGCATGAGCTATCGTGCCCAGCCCTTAATTATGTGCTGTGGCTTTATATTAAAATAAGGAAATGGAGGAGCCCAAGGGAGCACGTTGGCAGAAAGGGCGCCCTTGTCAACAACTTGCTAGCACGGCATTCACTCCCTTGCCTGGCTGGCACTGCGTTCTTTAGATGAAGAACACGTCATGTGTCAATGAAAAAGAGAAACAACATAGGAACACCCTGTTCTCTACAAACACTTAAAAATTAGTTGGGTGTGGTGGCGAGCACCTGTGGTCCCAGCTG
Source organism: Mandrillus leucophaeus (assembly GCF_000951045.1). Lineage (NCBI taxonomy): Eukaryota > Metazoa > Chordata > Mammalia > Primates > Cercopithecidae > Mandrillus > Mandrillus leucophaeus. The sequence continues at coordinate 69,198 of NW_012101286.1, read as the reverse complement.
CTTGAGGCTGAAGTGGGAGGACCGCTTGAGCCCAGGTTGTCACAGCTGCAGTGAGCCAAGAGCTGCCATCATGATGCTGAATTCCAACCTTGGTGACAGAGCAAGACCTTGTCTCAAAACAAAAAGCAACGAAAACCCAAAGTGATGCACTCTAAGTTGTGTCCTTTAAATTCCAGTACGTTCATTTGTAAAGGTATGTAAAGGTGAAACTCAGGAGCTGCTTGCAGTCATGTGGACATACACTTGACCTCAGCTCTGATCTGAAGCACGTCCTTCTGTCTCACTGCTTGCCAAGACTAAGCTAAACTTCAGAAGTAAAAATACTCCCCCAAATGTTGTATATGTAGCTTCAACGCGGGATGTAAGGTGATTCAGGTCCTTTGAGAAGACAAGCTTGCAAGAACGGCATGAATAATGTTGCAATCAAAATCACAGAAACTAAACACCAAATAGCGTAGGTTCAATCCGTGTCTCTAACAAGTATCTGGATAACTAAACTTTCTGCTTTACTTGGGTGTGAAGATCATGAAATGTAGTTTATAATTATTTGGGCAGGGAAAAGAGAGAATTTGGGTAGTTATGTAAAATTCAAGATTAAAGAAAAGCAGTATTATATAGCAGAAATATAAATTGGCTATTACCTTCAGTAATTTAGATCAGGGGTTGGCAGGTCCGTGCACCAAATGTGGTCCGTTGTTCTTGTAAATAAAGTTTTCTGGGTTCACAGCCATACGCATTTGCTATCACCCATGGCTGAGGGCACAGTTGAGTGGTTGTGAGAGACCTTATGGCCTGCAGGAACTAAAATACTAGCTGGCACCTTGCAGGCAAAGTTTATGACCTGATTCGGGTAGCTGCCTAAAGTGTCCAATTCGCTTGTTCTAAAACAATCCAACAATATAGCACACTTATCTGAAGATATGAGAACACGCATGCACCGGCCTAATCAGAAGAAAAGTCCAATTCCACCCAGAGGGTTACAAACTCTTCCCTTTTCCCTACAAGGAATTAAATGAATAAAACTGTGAGATTTTACTGGTATGCATCGTATGTATGAATCTTGATGAAAACTTAAAAATGTGTATTTATACAGATACACAATGTTACTTTTCATACACTATTTTCGGACTTCTGGTTCACAAAATCTGCATTTCTGCACCATGACTTTGAAGGCAGAAACCCGACTACTGGGCTAGTGGTCAATTCTGAGGCACCCAGCATGATCAGGAGGCAGCGTCGGGGAGCGTGTCCCTTACCTGGAGGGGTGTAGGCGTCCATGGAGGTCTGCACGACCAGGGACCTGCGTTTGGAAGGCATAGGCACCGCCATCTTCTGCTCTTTGTGTCTGGCCAGAGCCGCCTGGACAGCTTCCGTGTGGACGTCTGAAACGGAGAGAGCTCACTCAGTGCTCAGCTGAGGTCCCAGAGGCCAAGCTGCACCCTCCTCTCTGTCCCCGCAGTACGGTTCATCCAGCTTCTGAAACTCACCAACAGATGGGTGGGTGAGGAAAGAAAATCAGTGTTTACAGTTCCAGTAAAGACATTAAAATTTATTCACAGACTTTTTTCATTTTAATACTTTAGAATCCATATCCGCAAGCAAACACTGGGTGTAAACTACACTGAGATTTTTCTTTTTAAGGTGAATGAACCTTGATCTTTGGAGATTCTTTGTAGGTCACACGTTTGAGCCTCCAAATCCTTTCACTGTACCGCTGAGAGGCGTGTGCACGCCTCGCACCCCAACTCACACAGCCACGGTCGCAGCTCAGGCTCAACACCGGCCATGGGCCAGGACTGTGTTGGCTATGGATATGGTTTGGCTGTGTCCCCACCCAAATCTCAACTTGAATTCTACATCCCAGAATCCCCATGTGTTGTGGGAGGGACTTAGGGAGAGGTAACTGAATCATTGGGTCCCGTCTTTCCTGTGCTGTTCTCATGATAGTGAATAAATCTCATGAGATCTGATGGCTTATCGGGGTTTCCGCTTTTGCTTCTACCTCGTTTTCTCTTGCTGCTGACATGTAAGAAGTGCCTTTTGCCTCCCACCATGATTCTGAGGCCTCCCCACCATGCGGAACTGCAAGGCCAACTAAATCTTTTTCTTCCCAGTTTCGGGTATGTCTTTATCAGCAGCATGGAAATGGACTAAAACAACCATTAAGACATTTTGTGGCTATTAACCCATTACATTAATTCCACACATTCACTGAATGCCTTCTCTCTAAGTCCCTACGGGCTGGGGACGCAGTGGTGATAAGGTAGACAGTCTCATGGCATCTCACGCAGGCCACTTGTTAAGGGATGAGACAAGTGATAGATGGGCTAGAGAATTAAAGCAGAGACAGATGCAGCAGCAACTCCAAACTGTGAAGCCAGGGAAGAACCCTCTCAACACAGAATCAGAACAACAGGAATGAAACATACCGGCTGTCAAGACGAGAATCTTCGAGACACAGGCAAAAACCCGCTCAAAGGCCCTAAACTGTCAGTGAGAACGGTGTTAGCAGAATAAAACCACCACCACCAAAAATGGCCAGCGTGAGTGAAGACGGGTTGGGGCAGTTTTCTCTGAAGCTGCGAGAATGATCCCACTGAAAGGGAATCGGACGTGGCTTTCTGGCTTAAACCCCCCCAAGCTGCCACCTGAGATAGGACCCAGACCCTCAGCATCACGCCCACAAGCAGCTCATCACACTGCTTGGTCTTGGTCAGCCTTTGTGCACACTTCTCTCCCTAACTAGATAAAGAGCCTGGTCATCTGGCCACTATTTCTAATTCCCAGGTCAAAAACCACTATGTGACTGACTTGGTTCATGGCCGAAACCTGAAGGGATCAATGAGGTGACAGTCCACTCACTTCCACAAATCGCTTTTTGTTGTGCATATTCTCCGTTTTAAACTTTTTGGATGTAATTTCAAAGACACAGAAAATCTGCAAGACCAGCGTAGTGAATTCCCACATAACTTACCAGGCTCAACTTAGGCCCAACTGCCCCTATCTTACATCACTGCTTTCCCCCCTCCCCTATGAATTTTCTAAGTCAAATGAAAATAAATTTCAGATACTATGTCCTTCCATACCTAAATGTTTCAATGTATTTCCTCAACACAAGGATATGCTCTCACATTCATTTTCCTCAAGATCGGGAAATTTAACTGTCATATGCGAAGTTCACTTTCAAATGTTGTCAACTGTCTCCATAATTTTCTTACTTTGTCTTCCTCTTTTACGATCCAATCCAGGGGCATGAATTCATTTGTCATGTGATTTTTACCTGTCCAGCATCCAAGTTTCTCAGGTTTTGTGTTTCTTGAAATTGGAAATGTTAAAGAATACAGGTCAGTTACTTTACAGTTTGTCCTTTATTTTGGTATCTTCTGGACTAGACTCAAGAGTATGCATTTTAGCCGGGACACCGCAGAAGTCTGTCCTGTGTGACAATGTTAACATCGGCAACTCAGTGAAGGTGGTGCTTAAGTGCCTCCAAAGCAGAGATGCTACTTCTCGCGTTGAAATTAAGATTTGGGAGGAGACACCCTGACACTATGTGCATATTCTGTTTTCCATCAATTCTTCACTACTAGTTTTAGCAGCCACTGATTTCCTGTCATTCCTTCTAAATCATTAGATCTTCCATATTCACTGAAAAATAATTTTATCTTTCAGCATTCCTTTACATATGTCCATATATACTCACGGAGTCTGGCTTGATGGGTTATGATTCATAGTTACAATGGTTTGTTCTGTTGCTCATCTGGTCCCAGATTTGACACCGGATTCCCCAGCCCTTAGGCCAGGGCTCCTTCTAGTGAAGAACGGTGTTTGGAAGCTAAGAGTGGGCACCGGATGCTGCTGGGCATTGCCAGCAAGTAGAACACACAACACGCATGTACACGCATATGCACCCACACCCATCCACAGGCACTTCTATCCCTGTCTACATCTGTCGGGAGCCACCAGCTTATACTGGCACCTCCTGCTGCAACCGAATCCCACGTGATCCATTCCAGGCTTTGGCCTTTTCTTATTTCTACCTCTCTTACCAAGAAAGAAACCTGGCTCCTGTAACACTCAATATATTCACTAATTTATTAAGCTTATTTGCTTAAGCCTGGAGATACAGAAATGCTTTCAGAATTGCTATCTAATACCACTGTGAAAAATCTATCGAGTTCAGTGCTCATTTGTAATTATTTTTTCATT
>NW_012101286.1:59129-61692 GCF_000951045.1 Mandrillus leucophaeus | reverse complement strand
AGGTTACAGTGCTTGATGGAATGAGGCCATGAAGCACACACACCACCGAGTTTCTAACACAGAGCAATCTATGAGGAAGGATAGAGACACAGGAAAGGTTCATTTTAAAGCAATGCAGGTGTTTTTTCCATAAAGGCAAAAGACATTCTTAAAAATGTTTGCACCATACACAAGTCTGCTAAATTTAGTAAAAAAACAGAGAAAACAGTAACAGAAGAACACTTTAGCCCACAAGGAGACCAGCACACCCAGCACGAGGCCACTCCAGATGAGGAGTAGAGAGTGGTTGCCTCACAGCTGACCCACAGGATTGGGTAACACAAGCAGGAGGGAAACATGGGGACCACAGAGACGTCAGACTGTGGACTTCATAGCAAGAGACAGCAACACAAACTAGCGGAGTAATTAAAAACTATGGTAAAAAGAGGTCCACATTCTATTTTAACCTGAAATCAGTGGCACGGTGACCACCACACCACCCTGCAGTTGCCTCCTCCCTCCCCCACACACAGCAGCCTCCTGGGACAACATCCTACTTCCAACTTGCAGTTGCCTCCCGTCCCAACCCCCCACAGTGGCCCCCTATGACATCATCCTACTTCCACCCTGCAGCTGCCTCCCATCCCCAACACACAGCATCCTCCTGGGACAACCTCCTACTTGCCGGCCACAGCCTGGAGCCCCCAAAGCATGGAGGGGCTTAGCGAACCACACAGCATTCCCCCTTCACACCTGGGAAGTCAGCCCCTGAGTGAAGTGAGTCCTGCACCCGCCGGCTGTGCACGATCAGAGGTGTGAGGTTTTGGACCTGGTCACCCACTGTGCAGAGAGGCGTCAGGTCATGGACCTGGTCACCCGTTGTGCACGATCAGAGGTATGCAAGGTTCCAGACCTGGTCACCGGCTATGCACAGAGGTGTGAGGTGATGGACCCGGTCACCCGCTGTGTACGAATAGAGGTGTGTGTGGTTAGTGACCTGGTCACCAGCTCTGCACAATCAGAGCCACGCGAGGTTACAGACCTAGTCACCAGCTGCACCCAATCAGAAGCTTTTGAGATTAGGGACCTGTTCACCTGCTGTGCACAGAAGTGTGAGGTTAGGAACCTGGTCACCCCGCTGTGCATGATCAGAGGTGTTCGAGGGTTAGGGACCTGGTTACCTGCTGTGTCCAATCAGAGCCAGGCAAGGTTACAGACCTAGTCACCAGCTGCGCCCAATCAGAAACTTTTGAGCTTACGGACCTGGTCACCCACTGTGTGGGATCAGAGGTGGGCCAGGTTAGGGACCATGTGCGTGGTGATGGACCTGATCAGCAGCCAAGACACCTGACGCTTCCAGTGTCATCCCGGCTTCTTTCAAAACTGGAAAAGTCTTCAGATATTTCCCAAAAGCTCGTCCATCTTTGAAAACGATATGCGTGTGCACAGGTGATACCGATGACTGAAGATTGAAGGTTAGAGCATTCCAGCCCCATGCCCATGTCCCATCCCATCGGTGAAAACTTGTGCACAAACATCTCCCTCTCTGAAGCTCCCTGAACCCGGTGACAGGCCTGGGACTCAAGGTCCAGTGTCCTGTCAGTTACACTGAACAAAATGTAATTCAACACTGGCCATGGGCCCTGTGCTTTAAAAGCCACATATAAATCTCCCAAAGAACTACAATCTATGAAAGCTTTCATGGCTAGTATTTTAGGACAACTGACCAATCTTGACCTAAATCAAAGCCGACACTGCCCAAATTAACTCTGACCCCAGCTTCGTGCAAAGGCAGCCATTCCCTGGCCGACGGTGTGACCAGCAGCCTGGGCACAGACAGGACCAGCGCCGGTCCCTCCCTGCACCTTAAGCGGGCTTCTGAACTGCTGTCCATCATCAGTGATGGTGACGCCCAGAGCAGCTTTCCAGGAAAGCAGTAAACCTTTCAGGTCCTCACCTCACGAGGATGGCCATGTATAAATCAACCGTCTTTGTTACTGCCCTGCCATTCCCAAAGAAGGGATGGGTTAAACTTCTTCCTCCTCCACATGCCCAACACAAGGCACACCTGCCCCAGCACGAGGCTCATCTACTTAATCCCGAGAAACTCACACAACCCACAATCAGAGGCCGTTCACAATCAGAGGCCGCGCACAATCAGAGACCACATACAATAAGAGGCTGCACAAAGACCACACACAATCAGAGACCACACACAGAGACCCACACAATCAGAGGCCACAAAGAGGCCAGAGGCCACAATCAGAGACTATACACAGTCAGAGGCTGTGCACAAGCAGACGCCACGCACAATCTCTGCAACCTCAACAGAAACTGTTTCTGATCATTCACCTGAGGCCACCAAGTTTAAATGAGAGGCCCAGGTTTTAAAAGACACAAGGAGTTCTCTGAAGGCAAACTCCGTGCATTCCACCATCAGCACCATTTGTGCCTGTCACGGTCAGGAAGAACCACAACCACGTCTCGGTGCCCTTGCAGTGCAGAGCGCTGCGTTTCTCCCTCTTTCCAAACCCGCGGTGGCTCCTGGCGACCCAGCGCCTCTGCTCAGCCACACGCCCCCAAG
>NW_012101286.1:57139-57763 GCF_000951045.1 Mandrillus leucophaeus | reverse complement strand
AGTTATCTGTAGCAATGGTCCTCCTGGGGGACCCGTACAGCACGCATGACCACCGACACTGACCACAAGTCCTTCCTAGGTCCTGGGGGCTACTCCAATTTACACGCACGGTTCCATGCACAAATCTATGCAGGGCAGTTGTTAGCTCCAGCTTAGAGATGAGGAAAACGCTGCTGGAAAAGTTAAGTGAGAAAATCAGACTTCAGCACACCTGCCGTCTCCAAGACCCCTACTACTCTATGTGCTAGGGTCTCAAGGGTTGGGTGTGTGGAATTTTAAGTGACTAATCATAGGTGGTTTTCTTCTCTCCTACACCTCTTTAGGCTGAACGTGCACGTACATGCTCTGCTGCAGGTGCACTGCCGTATGTGGACCAGCAACGCTCTTTCCTGCCTCGGGTTCTCGTCACTGCCTTCCGGAAAATCTCACCTGCTTTACAGCCATGCCAGGTAGCCCTGGTCAGCCGCACAGTCAAATTCCTGCAGTGTCAGAGCTAAGTGCTGGCTGAGACTTTAACACCGAAGACAGCGGAGTAATGAGGATAAACTGAGCAAAACTGTATTGTAACGCAGATGAAGGTCTAGAAGCAAAAGAAGCTGACACCCCTAAGAGAGCAGGCGATTG
>NW_012101286.1:50967-52414 GCF_000951045.1 Mandrillus leucophaeus | reverse complement strand
AAGCAACTGTATCCAATATTTTAGCATACTGGCAGTTTTCCCTTCAGGTGCTGTACGCCTAAATTATTACATGTTTAGTCATTCATTTTAGAATTTATGACTTGCTTTAGGCGAAAAATATGTTTAAACATAAGCTACTAAAGTAATGACTTAGGGGAAAAGTTACTAAGTTAACTTGGAAGTTAAACTTTGCAAACTGAATTTGTTGGACCTCATGCAAGCTAGACGAGCAGTTTTTTAAATTGTTTGTTGTGTGTTTCCCTCGAGGATGGAAATCTCTTTACTCTCATCCACTGTGCACACTGCAGCCCCGCCTCTCCTCCACCGCGCCACACTGCAGCCTGCAATTCACTCTGTACCAGGCTTTCCACACCTTACCTGAAAGTCACTAAGTATAAGCAAGAAGGAAATGAAAAGCAGATAAATGACCTCCACCCCCACATTTAGCATGCAAATGTTAAAAGTTCATCAAAGTAAAACCAAAAACCCATGTTAGCTCACGATTGTAACTGGGAAAGTTATGTACATGGCAATTTGAAAAGTCTAGTTAAGTAAAAACCTAATTGAGACTCTCAATAAATACAGTTTATACAAAAAGACATCTGCAAACATTGACAGTGAGGAGAGGACTTCACTCTGCATCCAGCCTGTCCTGGAAGCCACGGCCAAATGCCAGGTTGTATGGATCCGAAAAGCAGAGAAAAACAAGTGTTGAAATGTGTACAGTCTCAGCAATGTACAAATTCGATGTAGGATGCTCAGAAACCTTGAATTTTCAATCAGAAAACAACAATATGAACAAGTTTCCCAGCAGTGCCCACCTTCTGCCTATGGCACGTGTAACAGGAGCGCTGGCAACCTCCAGGGGGACAGGGGCTTCCTGGTCACATTCGCTCTGGCAGCCGCACAGCTGGCCCCACCACAAACACCTGGCTAATACTGAAGAACCACTCGCTCCCTGGGCTTTGCTCACTCTAGCCAGGAGAGCATATTTACAGAGTACTTTACTGACTGAGTCCTCATTCAATGCGTCAAGCTTGTAGAAGGCAGGGCAACCCCATTCCTGGCCCAATTAAGTGAACTGAGCAGAGCAACTGCCCCTAGTTGGACGGCACTCAGTCATGACAGCAGGAGCCACTGTTCACAGGGCGCTGGCTTCGTGCCGGGAACAGTTCCAAGCGTCTTTTCTCTGTCCGAGGAATATGCACTGCAACCCTGTGGGGCCGTTTCCAACGTCCACCAGAGTTCTGAGGCAGCCAAGTCCAGGCTGTCTGTGGGCCTCGCCACGTGGCCGTCCGCATCCCCTGCAGACCAGACCTCACTGCAGGGACTGCGGGTTCCAGGGCTGCCTTGAGGCACATGCTCCCTTCGCCACCTCCTCCTGGCCCGACATCAACCCTCACCACTGCTGCCAACACTTGATTTTCTCATGGCTCCTGAGGGGCCT
>NW_012101286.1:44763-46909 GCF_000951045.1 Mandrillus leucophaeus | reverse complement strand
GTGTTAGAAGTAGAGACAGAGGTTCAGGTCTAAGGCCACAAACATCGACGGATCCCATGGAAATGCGGGCGCAGCCCCTCCATCCCAACAGCACTCATGGCTGCTCCATTCTGCTCCCACACACACGTCCCCACCCAGCCAAGCCCCTTCTCCTTTTCCCCAATGGATTCATCAAATCACACCTCACTGTCCTTGGCAAATGTACCATTAATTTACTTACCGCCCAGTAGAAAAGCACACTTCCAGTTAACATGACACCCCCGCTATGATAGAACAAGCCACTCAGGCAATGGTGTTTCGTTACAGCAGCCTGAGCTACCTGAGATGACGATGCTCACCGTCCTACAGAAACGGCTACTCCCCTCTCCCAGAAAGAGGGGTTTAATTAAAATCCCTGTCTCTCCTCGCGGCCACCACAGATCTCACTCCCCCACCCCGTAAGCCAGCAGTTGCTAGGATTAAAGGAAACAGAGAATCGTTTTAGACCAGACCATTCATGTCGGTCCGAAGCCTGTAACTTTGCCCACTTCCATGGCGGCTATGTCACCGCATTCCCCATGCCAGCTCTGTGTCTGCACTGGGTAACAGGCTCTGCACAGACTCCTCTAGCTGCCATCTAGCACAGCCATTTCCCCTTCTCCTTTGGAGGTTGTCCTTCGATATGCAACCCCCAAACTTTCTGCAACCCAAGGCCTTCCGATCCTGGCATTCGGGGTGAGCTCAGCCATGTACTGGAGTCCTTGACTCAGGTAACCCAGGCCCAAGGCGTTGGCACCAACCATCTACTGGCTGTGGGGTCTGCACAGTCACTAGCTGCCCCAGCCACATCAGGGCCCGGGAGGGGAAGCAGAAAAGCTGTGAAACTTCCAACAGTCATACGGGAACAGGGGCCCCTGGGATGAGGAGGATGCCATGGAAGGAAATTCAGAGAAAGAAAGAGCCCCAAGGCTGGACGGGTCATGCCCAAAGCCTGCAATGCTGAATTTTCTAGGTTTCTGAACTCAATCACTGACCCATATAGCACATGTTTCCTGAGTGCTGACCCCGCATGGCACTGGATACGGCAATAAAGTAGGACCCCCACTTCCCCCTTCCCCGACACATACACAGGGCCTCCGTCCTTATGGGAAATCAGGCCTGGGAGCCCAGCGGGCACCGTGAGCCTGGGAAGGGGGCCGATTCAGACGGACAGTGGGTGCAGCCTTGCCAAAGCCCAGCAGTCACCTGCACTGACACAGCCAGGCTGAGTCCGGATCAGCCGCACAGAAACCTGACCCTCTCAAGGGCACACCTGAGCTCATTAGGGACAGACACCGTCTCTTGCTTATCTCCAACACTTTCTCTGCATGTCTACTTACACACGGATGACAGTCTCGGGAGCACAGTTATGATTCTGGAGACAGATCCCAGGCCTCCCCCTGCTCCTCTCAGTGGTGCCATTGATGGGGAGGGGCCGTGAGGCCACACACCCACAGTCACCCTGCCACGGAGACGCGGGTCTTCGACGGTTACTTCTGCCAAAGAACCCTGCTGCGCTTTGGAGCACACCATGGTGGACGGGAAGCTCCACCCGGAGAAACAGCCATGCTTCTCCCCAGAGCCAACGGAGGGCACCCCCCACCCTGCATTCAGCAGATTACTTACATTCTGGAAAACATCTGAATTAATGGGGAACACTAAAATGAAAAGGTCACGCTAGAAAGGTTAGAAGTCTGTGTGAAGTCTCAGGAGGTCCAAAGATTTCTGAACCAAGACTGCTGTGGGCAACAAGCTTACAGGGAAAGTTTCCACACGGACCTTCAACAAGCAACGCTCAGCAGGGAGGAGCCACGTTCTGCGCAGAACCTCAGAACCAGAACATCGGACACCACAAAGTCACATCAGAGCCAACAGCAACTGAAATACAGCGCTCTCCTAAGATGTGTGCTTTACCTGCAGAAAGTCACTACACATTAAGACGGGGGAAGAAAAGGATAAGGTTAGAAACAAATTTGAAGTAATTTCTGCATACAAAAAATTTCTACATCCACTGGCTTTCTTTCTGGGAGTAACAACTTTTACATGAGATGCACATCCCCGTTGGAAGGAGTTTGGGTTTTCCGTGGGCAGAGACAAGGGCTCTCCAAGAAATGTGAACCTTTTCTCA
>NW_012101286.1:41095-43489 GCF_000951045.1 Mandrillus leucophaeus | reverse complement strand
TAGTGAGTTACTTAATGCAAAGGTTTAACTTTGAATAATTTAGATATGTGTATTCTAACAGGGAAATTCTGAACGTAGAACACAGGCCACACCCTCACACAGATACTGTCTGGCCAGTACTCTTTTGTTTGCCTTTTCAATAGACGTTTTTAAAAGCAATTTTTGGTTCATAGCAAAATCAAGAAGAAAGTACAGAGAGTCCTCACATATCTCCTTTCCCAGCACAGACACAGCCTCCATCATTCTCCTGCCCTCGCCAGACCAGCATGTCTGTAAGACCGACAGACCCGCATCAACATGGTACCACCACCCACACGAGGACTCGGCCTGCTGCTGCTCACTCTGTGGGTTTCACAGACGTGGAACGGCATGCATTCCCCATGAAAGCCCCACCTGGAGTTGTTTCCCACCTTACATATCCCCTATGCTCCTACCATTCATCTCTCCCTTCCCCAACCCCTGGCAGCCGCTGACTGTTTGACTGTCTCCACAGCTTTGCCTTTTACAGACTGTGCTGTGGTTGGACTCAGACAGCAGGCAGCCTGTCCAGATTGGAGAGTCACTTAGCAACATGTGTTTAAGATCCTTCCGTGTCTTTTCATGGCTTAGGGGTCCAGTTCTTTTTACTGCTGAGTAATATCCCAGTATCTGACATACCACAGTTTATCCATTCACCTACTGAAGGGCATCTTGGTTGCTTTCTAGTTTTGGCAATTACAAAGCTGCTGTCAACATCAGTGTGCACATTTCCGCATGGAAGTAAACTTTCAGCTCCTCCGAGTAAACGTCCAGGACTGTGATTGCTCCTGTGGTCGCAGAGCTTTGTTCCAAGGAAATCCACCACGCTGCCTCCCACAGCCGCTGACTCACTTCCCTCAGTGATGAGTGAGGGTCCTGATGCTCACACACCCACCAGCACGTGGTGGTGTCGGAGTTCGCATTTTGGTCAGGCTGATGGGTGTACTCTGACGCCTCACCCTATGACATAAGACGTGGGCCATCTGTTCACGTGTAGATTTGCCATCTGTGTATCTTCTTTGTTGGGGTATCTGTCCAGGTCTTAGGTTCATTTTTAATCAGGTTATTCATTTTCTTGTTGAGTTTTGAGAGTTCCTTGCACGGTTTGGATAACAGCCTTTATCAGATGAGTGTTTTACAGATATGTTCTCCGCGTCTGTGGCCTGCCCTCTCATGCTCCTGAGACACTATGTTTATTATTAAAAACACTTTAGACAGAAGATGGACCTCCCAGCCCACCACGGTTCTCAGTTTGGCCGTGGTCACCACCCTCCCAGCCCTGGTTCCCACCTTTCCACGATCTGCTGGTCCTATGGGCGTCAATCCATACTGAGTCCCTAACGTATCTCCAATGATGGCAACGTCAAAGCAGGCAGTTTGCAGGTAGGAAGGAGCTGATGGAGGCCGGAGGAGAGTGTGAAGGCCAGTGGATTCATCCCTCGGGGACTGGCAGGCCTCTCAGATGTCCCCCTGGGTCACCTCCCAAATGAAGTACCTGCTTTGGCTGTGGGCAGGAAGCAGGACCTGGCCCAGATCTCAGTATATTTGACCTGGCACGGCATTTACAGGTGAGCCTCTGTAATCAGAAACTCTATTCTCTGGGGAGAATGCATTTTCATTATGAAGGCTTTTAGGCTTTTAATTAAGAAACCAAAGAGCAGTGCCTGGAGTGAGGATGCAGGGACTCTGGGTGACCGACACCCTCGTTTCCACCTGGCGCAAAGGACCCTGGAGTGAGGGTGCAGTGCCTGCTCTGAGTCACCAGCACACTCATCATTTCTACATAAAGAACCCCGTGAGTCTGTCCCAGTGCTTTTTAGCCTACACCTAAAAATTCGCAGCTCAGGAAACCCTAATCATTTTAGGAACCTGAGGGGTGGGCCAAGGGGATCTCACAGAGTTTGGTGCTGGCTGTGGGATCAGCAAAGGGCGACTGGGGCTTCCCGCAAGCACTTCCGGGAGGCCGTGCACTGGCCCGAGGCTGGTTCCGCCTCCTATCCTCGGTTCTCATGCCCAGCCACGAGGGGAGCCCCCTGCTTCAGGAGCAGTCCCTGGCTCCAGGCCCTAACGTCCATGTCCAGGCCCCTGGTAGGGCAGCTTCTACCCCAGGGAGGCTGGGACTGGAGATAACCTGGAGCTCTAGGCAATCCTGGCAACCACATGCTTCCTGAAGTGGCTGCAGACAAACTCCGGCTTCCAAAACCTGGCACGGGCTGTGTGAGGCCTGGAACGCGGGAGGCTCATTTCGCAGGGTCCCCGCTCACATACAAAAGCAAGGCTAAGGGCAGGTAACTTATTTAATTACCCTCTCATGGTTATCAAGTCAAGTCATAGTCGCTTAGACCTATGTGTGACTAGAAGTATACACATTATGCA
>NW_012101286.1:39147-41045 GCF_000951045.1 Mandrillus leucophaeus | reverse complement strand
CAGTGCCTGCTCTGAGTCACCAGCACATTCATCATTTCTACATAAAGAACCCTGTGAGTCTGTCCCAGGACTTTTTAGCCTAGACCTAAAAATTCGCAGCTCAGGAAACCCTAATCATTTTAGGAACCTGAGGGATGGGCCAAGGGGATCTCATTGAGTTTGGTGCTGGCTGTGGGATCAGCAAAGGGCGACTGAGGTTTCCCCGCAAGCACTTCTGGGAGACCGTGCACTGGCCCGAGGCTGGTTCCGCCTCCTATCCTCAGTTCTCATGCCCAGCCGTGAGGGGAGCCCCCTGCTTCAGGAGCAGTCCCTGGCTACAGGCCCTAACGTCCATGTCCAGGCCCCTGGTAGGGCAGCTTCTACCCCAGGGAGGCTGGGACTGGAGACAACCTGGAGCCCTAAGCAATCCTGGCAACCACATGCTTCCCGAAGTGGCTGCAGACAAACTCCTGCTTCCAAAACCTGGCACGGGCTGTGTGACGTCTGGAACGCGGGAGGCTCATTTCGCAGGGTCCCCACTCACATACGAAAGCAAGGCTAAGAGCAGGTAACTTATTTAAGTACCCTCTCATGGTTATCAAGTCAAGTCATAGTCGCTTAGACCTATGTGTGACTAGAAGTATACACATTATAAAGTGTATGTAAATGTGAATACAGACACACTTATTTTTTTATATATACCTTACATATATGTATACACATGCATATGTATAAAACATGGATGAAAAAACCATAGTTAATATTTCAAATCTCAGTCACAAAGATCTAAGCAATTATCCTTAAATTCTAACCAAAGACGTAACATTTTACATTCTTACACACAAAACATTCTCTATTAGCATTTTATTTTAAAAACTAAGAATGCATTGCACTCTCTCAATCTCTGTTTTTAACTCAGCTCACAAAGGCCCCTGTACAAAGGCCTCTGTACCGCCGCAAGGACGGCGGTGGTCACACCTGTGGCCATTTATCCTCCCTGCATCTAGCTTCTCTCCCTGAGGCAACAGCACCTCTGAAGTCACAGTCTGGCCTCCCATCTCTCCCCGCTCCCGGGCTTCTTGGCATGTAGCTCTGCTGCACACACCTCAGCAAACACTGCTGATTAGCCAGAATCACCCAGAAATCTCTTAACCTTGATTCTCGCTGCTTTTGTAATTTATAATATTTGTACTTCTGGTGTGATTTGAGGAACAACACATTTTAAAATTAGAGAAGATGTGGTTTTTATTCTCTCCTTTCTACTTGCAACCTTGAAAATTCAAGTAGCAGCAAGGGTTTGTTGAAAGTAACTTCCACCAAATAGAACCTATTACAAAAATGTACTACAGAGTGTCAAATAACCACATAGATGTAAAATAGAGATGCAGACACAGATATCAAATCCAATGGTTAAACCAAATTGAGAAATGCTTGCCAGTTTGGTAGGACTTCTAAAACTTGACAAAAATGTTGGCTAAGAGATACAAGATGTTATGAGATGAGTGAGATGCTTGGCCTAGAACCACAGGCTGTCTCCTCTTTACAACAGAGAATCCATAAGGAAGTCAAATCTGAAAGAACCAGGTACCTTTGAACGGCATACTCAGCCATGCTTCGCCATCCCTGGGCCAGCTGCGGCGAGTGAAGCCAGTGGTTCACCAACATCCTTTACCCTTTACTCCCAGGCTCCCTGCCATTATGCAGATTAGATAAATCATGGCCACTCTCACCTGAAACCTCCCAGGACAGCATGGCAATCACCCATTCCCAACCACAACAAGGACAGCCCTGACCCTGGGAACGCAGAGCAGGGGTCGGTAAGGAACCTGGATCCCTAAATACCTCATGGAGCAGTCACTAGCCTGGAACATCCTCCCTGACGGGTTTGCAAGAGAGAAAAACTCCTTGGTTCCTCAAGC
>NW_012101286.1:35661-39097 GCF_000951045.1 Mandrillus leucophaeus | reverse complement strand
CCCAGGGCTTTTTAGCCTAGACCTAAAAATTCGCAGCTCAGGAAACCCTAATCATTTTAGGAACCTGAGGGGTGTGCCAAGGGGATCTCACAGAGTTTGGTGCTGGCTGTGGGATCAGCAAAGGGCGACTGGGGCTTCCCGCAAGCACTTCCGGGAGGCCATGCACTGACCCGAGGCTGGTTCCGCCTCCTATCCTCGATTCTCATGCCCAGCCGTGAGGGGAGCTCCCTGCTTCAGGAGCAGTCCCTGGCTCCAGGCCCTAACGTCCATGTCCAGGCCCCTGGTAGGGCAGCTTCTACCCCAGGGAGGCTGGGACTGGAGATAACCTGGAGCTCTAGGCAATCCTGGCAACCACGTGCTTCCCGAAGTGGCTGCAGACAAACTCCTGCTTCCAAAACGTGGCACGGGCTGAGTGAGGCCTGGAACGCGGGAGGCTCATTTCGCAGGGTCCCCGCTCACATACAAAAGCAAGGCTAAGAGCAGGTAACTTATTTAATTACCCTCTCATGGTTATCAAGTCAAGTCATAGTCGCTTAGACCTATGTGTGACTAGAAGTATACACATTATGCAAGTCTATGTAAATGTGAATACAGACACGCTTATTTTTTTATATATACCTTACGTATATGTATACACGTGCATATGTATAAAACATGGATGAAAAAACCATAGTTAATATTTCAAATCTCAGTCACAAAGATCTCAGAAACAAATTATTATCCTTCAATTCTAAACAAAGACGTAACATTTTACATTCTTACGAACAAAACATTCTCTATTAGCATTTTATTTTAAAAGCTAAGAATGCATTGCACTCTCTCAATCTCTATTTTTAACTCAGCTCACAAAGGCCCCTGTACCAAGGCCTCTGTACCGCCGCAAGGACGGCGGTGGTCACACCTGTGGCCATTTATCCTCCCTGCATCTAGCTTCTCTCCTTGAGGCAACAGCACCTCTGAAGTCACAGTCTGGCCTCCCAACTCTCCCCGCTCCCGGACTTCTTGGCGTGTAGCTCTGCTGCACACACCTCAGCAAACACTGCTGATTAGCCAGAATCACCCAGAAATCTCTTAACCTTGATTCTGACTGCTTTTGTAATTTGTAATATTTGTACTTCTGGTGTGATTTGAGGAACAACACATTTTAAAACTAGAGAAGATGTGGTTTTTATTCTCTCCTTTCTACTTGCAACCTTGAAAATTCAAGTAGCAGCAAGGGTTTGTTGAAAGTAACTTCCACCAAATAGAACCTATTCCAAATGTACTACAGAGCGTCAAATAACCACATAGATGTAAAATAGAGATGCAGACACAGATATCAAATCCAATAGTTAAACCAAATTGAGAAATGCTTGCCAGTTTGATAGGACTTCTAAAACTTGACATAAGTGTTGGCTAAGAGATACAAGATGTTATGAGATGAGTGAGATGCTTGGCCTAGAACCACAGGCTCTCTCCTCTTTACAACAGAAAATCCATAAGGAAGTCAAATCTGAAAGAACCAGGTACCGTTGAACGGCATACTCAGCCATGCTTCCCCATCCCTGGGCCAGCTGCGGTGAGTGCAGCCAGTGGTTCACCAACATCCTTTACCCTTTA
This sequence comes from Mandrillus leucophaeus, assembly GCF_000951045.1. Classification (NCBI taxonomy): domain Eukaryota; kingdom Metazoa; phylum Chordata; class Mammalia; order Primates; family Cercopithecidae; genus Mandrillus; species Mandrillus leucophaeus. Next base: position 37,498 of record NW_012101286.1, on the reverse strand, counting down.
CTCCCAGGCTCCCTGCCATTATGTAGATTAGGTAAACCATGGCCACTCTCACCTTAAGCCTCCCCCGCCAGCATGGCAATCACCCATTCCCAACCACAACAAGGACAGCCGTGTCCCTGGGAACGCAGAGCAGGGGTCGGTAAGGAACCTGGATCCCTAAATACCTCATGGAGCAGTCACTAGCCTGGAACATCCTCCCTGACGGGTTTGCAAGAGAGAAAAACTCCTTGGTTCCTCAAGCAACAATATTACAGAGTCACAGGTCACAGCATCCATACCTACCCTCGTCAGGAACCGTTTATGCTCATCAAGACATGAGAACAAAACTGCAGTGGCACAGTCACACTCACCCAGAATGCAGAGCACTTGCTGTTCACATTCATGAGTCGTGAGCCAGCCACGTGGCCTGGACAGCTCACTTAGCCACTGAAATTACATCATCTAAGATTTTGTGGCAGTTACTTTGATAAATTATCCCTCCTGCTATGAAGAGTAAGGTTTGGCTTTTTTTTTTTTTTTTTTTTTTTTTGAGTCGGAGTCTCCTGTGTCACCCAGGCCAGAGTGCAGTATTACAATCATGGCTTATCGCGGCCTTGACCTTCTGGCTCAAGCAATCCTCCCGCCTCAGCCTTCCAAGTAGCTGGGACCCACAGGCGAGTTTGATTTCTTTGCTAACGAATTCCTAATTCACCTTGCAGCGGGCCTGTCAGGGCCATATGCCCGGACATCCACCTTGCCGACCGGCCGTGTGGTCTCTAAGGTGGATGCACTCCGGTTGCCCGGGCTCTGCACGCGATGCTGAGTCTCCAAGTCTGCCGCTGTATAAGGGACTGACAGCCCAGAGCGTCTCGACGTGCCACCGTGAGCCGGGCTTTATTCCACAGGGTGACTCTGCTTCCCGTGACGAGATGCAGCACGTGAGCACAGATCAAAGGGTATCAGCAACTAACCCATTCCCCAGGTACTAAGCAGAGGACCAAGAGTTTAGTTCCTTACTTACTTGCTCCGAGCTTGATTCAAAACAGCTTTCTGGGATCCTGGGGACAAACATCTCTAACTGGTGAGAATTCTGGCTTTAGTAACGGAAGAATCACCTAATGCCCATTTTGTAACTGCTGTTCTCATCAGAACTTGAGGTCAAACGGTAAAATAAAAGGGGGGCCAAGATCTTGACACCCCAGTTTGCACAAGGCTAAGCAGCGTGCTTGAGGGGGTGAAAGGAGTAGGATTTTTAAACTGTTGAGTTTTAAAAACATGGCTGTAGCCTGGGTGCACTGCCTCACGTATATAAGCCCAGCACTTTGGGAGGCCGAGGTGGGAGGATTGCTTGAGGCCACGAGTTCAAGACTAGCTTGAGTAACACAGCAACACACTATCTCTTTCAAAAGGAAAAAAAGTTATTAAAAAAGGTTATTACAATAAATTACTATAACAACATGGCACCCCCTGCTGTCAGACGAGGTGCACTCTCTGTGGCTACGATGAGGTCCGGAGAGAAATGTAACCGGCATCATAGGGAAGGTGGACCCCAAAGCTCCACGGCACTACTCCTGTACAGTCTGTTAACCAGCATGAAGTCTCCTCCACAATCAGAAGCCCCACCCTGGGACCCTGCCGGCAGCCGCAACTGGACAGAATGGCCTCGTGAGTGTCCCTTCCCGCCACAACCTGCAGACCCTGAGCCAGTCCTGGCTGTGACTGAGGCTGCGCATAAACGTCTGCGCCCAACAGCTCACCTTTGTACATGACACGCCCAGTCCACCTCATTTCAAATGCTACGCTCGCCCCAAGGCGAACATGGATGTTACAGGTTAACTCACTGCATGTGTGCTAGACT
>NW_012101286.1:34820-35611 GCF_000951045.1 Mandrillus leucophaeus | reverse complement strand
AGAACTGGCTTCTAGGCCCTCAAGCCACTCCCTCTCGCCCCCGGACAGACCCTTCTAAAACCGTGAGGCCCAGAGTAGCCTTAACAGGTGGTCCCTGCAGAACTGGCCTCTGCATGTATTGATACTTTGTGTGTGTGTGTGGGGTGGGGGTGGTGGTTCTTGTTCTGTCACTCAGGCACAGTGCACCATCAGTACAGTGGTGCTATCAGGGTTCACTGAGCCTCAACATGCCAGGCTTGGGTGATCCTCCAGCCTCAGCTTCCCGAGTAGCTGGGACCACAGGTGCACATCACCACTCCTATTTAATTTTTTGTAGAGTCAGGGTCTTGCTATGTTGCCCAGGCTGGTCTCGAATTCCTGGGCTCAAAAGTGAACTGCCCACCTCAGCCTCCCAAGGTGCTGGGATGACAGGTGTGAGCCACTATGCCCAGCCTAGAATTGGTTTTTCTTAAACCTGAGTTTGACACATGAACCCCACTTACATAGATATCAGCACACTCTCACAGCACGAGGGTTTTTCTGAATCCCGATTCTGTCCGTTCAAAGGTCAATATCTAAGAAAGGGTCAGAACTGACCCACCCCCTCAATGAAGCCTAAGGGCAAATGCAGCAGCATCTCAGTGTATGAGGAGACAAAGTAAGAAGGGTGGAAAATACACACTGAAATTCTAGTGTTAGAAACATAATCACCAACATTTTAAGAGGCAATCTGCTTTCCAAAACATGTAGCTGCTGGATTAACTCCAAAGTCACCAGATTCCACAGGCAGGAGCTCAGAGGGGCACAGCTTT
>NW_012101286.1:33115-34770 GCF_000951045.1 Mandrillus leucophaeus | reverse complement strand
GTATAAGGGACTGACAGCCCAGAGCGTCTCGACGTGCCACCGTGAGCTGGGCTTTATTCCACAGGGTGACCCTGCTTCCCGTGATGAGATGCAGCACGTGAGCACAGATCAAAGGGTATCAGCAACTAACCCATTCCCCTGGTGCTAAGCAGAGGACCAAGAGTTTAGTTCCTTACTTATTTGCTACGAGCTTGATTCAAAACAGCTTTCTGGGATCCTGGGGACAAACATCTCTAACTGGTGAGAATTCTGGCTTTAGTAACGGAAGAATCACCTAATGCCCATTTTGTAACTGCTGTTCTCATCAGAACTTGAGGTCAAAGGGTAAAATAAAAGGGGGGCCAAGATCTTGACACCCCAGTTTGCACAAGGCTAACCAGCGTGCTTGAGGGGGTGGAAGGAGTAGGATTTTTAAAGTGCTGAGTTTTAAAAACATGGCTGTAGGCTGGGTGCACTGCCTCACGTCTATAAGCCCAGCACTTTGGGAGGCCGAGGTGGGAGGATTGCTTGAGGCTACGAGTTCAAGACTAGCTTCAGTAACACAGTAATACTCTATCTCTTCAAAAAGAAAAAAAAGTTATTAAAATAGTAATAAAAAGGTTACTACAATAAATTACTATATCAACATGGCACCCCCTGCTGTCAGACGAGGTGCACTCTGTGTGGCTACGATGAGGTCCGGAGAGAAATGTAACTGGCATCATAGGGAAGGTGAACCCCAAAGCTCCACGGCACTACTCCTATACAGTCTGTTAACCAGCATGAAGTCTCCTCCACAATCAGAAGCCCCACCCTGGGACCCTGCCAGCAGCCCCAACTGGACAGAATGGCCTCGTGAATGTCCTTTCCCACCACAACTTGCAGACCCTGAGCCAGTCCTGGCTGTGACTGAGGCTGCGCATAAACGTCTGCGCCCAACAGCTCACCTTTGTACATGACATGCCCAGTCCACCTCATTTCAAATGTTACGCTTGCCCCAAGGTGAACATGGATGTTACAGGTTAACTCAGGTCTAGCATGTGTGCTAGACTTTCCCTATAAGTGTTCAGACATTGCACGAACCAGATGAACAAACCCCACTTTCCCTGTAAACGTTCCGACATTCCATGAGCCCGATGAACACACACAGCCAACAAACCCCGGAATGTGTAGCGCCGCGGCCTCCTCCCCTCCTGAGGGGCGCGTGCTTACAGCTCCCCCGAGACCACATTTCCCAAAGCACAGAGTGTTACTCTGAAAAGAAAACCTCCTTTTTCCTTCCTCTGTACATCTCGTGGTCATGTTAACAACTATTGCTACAAACGCAGAGAAACGAGGTATCGTCTGTGCCGGTCACCGAATTCCTAGCACCAAAGCTTCAGGGTCCCCCAGTCTGAAGAAAGTTTCTATCACCCTAAAGCCAACTCTGGAGATGAAGGCCGAACTGGGGAAAGGCTGTGTCACCCGCAAATCCACACCACGGGGCCTTCTGCAGTTGTGTGTAACGAACTCTTGGCCTGTCCTGAGGTTTGGGGAGATCAGGATGCAAGCAGATACTGTACGCTCTGCCACGGGACCGTGAAGTCTGCGAAACCTCAGAGGAACATAGAGACAAATGGCTGCACGAGTCCCACAGGCCGAGCCTCGATGGGCACCAGTGTCAAGAACATAGACAC
>NW_012101286.1:31773-33065 GCF_000951045.1 Mandrillus leucophaeus | reverse complement strand
ACATGAGAACAAAACTGCAGTGGCACAGTCACACTCACCCAGAATGCAGACCACCTGCTGTTCACATTCAGGAGTTGTGAGCCAGCCACGTGGCCTGGACAGCTCACTTAGCCACTGAAATTACATCATCTAAGATTTTGTGGCAGTTACTTTGATAAAGTATCCCTCCTGCTATGAAGAGTAAGGGTTGGCTTTTTTTTTTTTTTTTTTTTTTTTGAGTCAGAGTCTCCTGTGTCACTCAGGCCAGAGTGCAGTATTACAATCATGGCTCTTCGCGGCCTTGACCTTCTGGCTCAAGCAATCCTCCCCACCTCAGCCTTCCAAGTAGCTTTGACCCACAGGCGAGTTTGATTTCTTTGCTAATGAATTCCTAATTCACCTTGCAGCGGGCCTGTCAGGGCCATATGCCCGGACATCCACCTTGCCAACCGGCCGTGTGGTCTCTAGGTGGATGCACTCCGGTTGCCCGGGCTCTGCACGCGATGCTGAGTCTCCAAGTCTGCCGCTGTATAAGGGACTGACAGCCCAGAGCGTCTCGACATGCCACCGTGAGCTGGGCTTTATTCCACAGGGTGACTCTGCTTCCCGTGACGAGATGCAGCACGTGAGCACAGATCAAAGGGTATCAGCAACTAACCCATTCCCCAGGTACTAAGCAGAGGACCAAGAGTCTAGTTCCTTACTTATTTGCTACGAGCTTGATTCAAAACAGCTTTCTGGGATCTTGGGGAAAAAATCTCAAAGTGGTGAGAATTCTGGTTTTAGTAACGGAAGAATCACCTAATGGCCATTTTGGAACTGCTGTTCTCATCAGAACTTGAGGCCAAAGGGAAAAATAAAAGCAGGGGCCAAGATCGTGACACCCCAGTTTGCACAAAGCCAACCAGCCTACTCGAGAGGGTGAAAGGAGTAGGATTTTTAAAGTGCTGAGTTTTAAAAACATGGCTGTAGGCTGGGCGCACTGCCTCACGTCTATAAGCCCAGCATTTTGGGAGGCCGAGGTGGGAGGATTGCTTGAGGCCACGAGTTCAAGACTAGCTTGAGTAACACAGCAACACTCTATCACTTTAAAAAAAAAAAGGTATTAAAATAGTAATAAAAAGGTTAATACAATAAATTACTGTATCAACATGGCACCCCCTGCTGTCACACGAGGTGCACTCTCTGTGGCTACGATGAGGTCCGGAGAGAAATGTAACCGGCATCATAGGGAAGGTGGACCCCAAAGTCCCACGGCACTACTCCTATACAGTCTGTTAACCAGCATGAAGTCTCCTCCACAATCAGAAGCC
>NW_012101286.1:31486-31723 GCF_000951045.1 Mandrillus leucophaeus | reverse complement strand
CATCTATAATTACTGTCACTTCTGATATCTTACATCCCGTAAGTTTCATTTGCTTTTGGAAATCCTCAGAGTAATCATGAAACACTGACACCCTGTCATCTCTGAAACGCAAAGTCGTTCAAGGGTTTTGATTATAGGAAAGTAGCTGGAAAGCAAAGCGCCCGTTAGAGACGGCAGCCGTGGTAGGACAAACACATGGTAGGAAGGTGGTGGTCATGCTACACACAGATGGGAAGG
>NW_012101286.1:31125-31382 GCF_000951045.1 Mandrillus leucophaeus | reverse complement strand
CCTTCCTCTGTACATCTCGTGGTCATGTTAACAACTATTGCTAAAAATGCAGAGAAACGGGATGTCATCCGTGCTGGTCACCGAATTCCTAGAACCAAAGCTTCAGGGTTCAGGTGAAGCTTCTATCACCCTAAAGCCAACTCTGGAGATGGAGGCCGAACTGGGGAAAGGCTGTGTCACCGCAAATCCACATCACGGGGCCCTCTGCAGTTGTGTGTAAGGAACTCTTGGCCTGTCCTGGGGTTTGGGGAGATCAG
>NW_012101286.1:28577-31075 GCF_000951045.1 Mandrillus leucophaeus | reverse complement strand
CCAGCCCCTGGCAATCGCCAGCCGACTTCCGTTTCTCTGGATTTGCCCATTCTGGACACCTGTTGTGAGGAGAATCGTACAGTGCGTGACCTTCGGTGCTGACATCTTTCACGTCCAAGGTGAGTGGAATCTCACAGTGAGTGACCTGTTGACAGACACCTGGACTGTTTCTACTACTACCAATAATGCTGCTATGAAGATTCTTGCATAAGATTTTTTTGGCAAAAATATTTTCAATTTTCTTGGGCATATGCCTAGGAGTGAAATTGCTGGGTTGTACGGTGATTTCATGCTCAACTTCTCTGAGGAACTGCCAGACTTTTCCAAATCAACTGTACCATTTTACTTCCCCTCCCACTAGCAATATATCAAGATTTCAGTTTTCCCAAATTCACTACCATGTTACTGTCCAATACTGGGGTTTTACCCATCACGGTGGTTGTGAAGTGGTATCTCACGGTGGTTTTGATTTCCATTTCTAAGATGATGAATTCTGCTAAACATCTCGTGTGCTTTTTAAGGCATTTCTATGTCTTTCTTGGAGAATGTCTATTCAAATCCTTTGTCCATTGTTAAATTGGATTTTTACTAAGAGCTTTTAAACATATTCATGATATCAGGTCCTTATCGTGATAATCTATCCTGTTCTATGGGTTGTCTTTTTACCTAAATAGCATCCTTTGAAATGAACATTTTTAATTTTGATACCGTCTTTTTCCCTTCAGTTGCTTGTTATAGCTTTAAACATCTCAGCAAAGGAAACATTGCCTAATCCAACGAAGCAGTTTCACCAGGATTCTTCCCTATAGGTGTCATGGGCTGAACTGTCCCCCCTCTCAAGATTCCCATGTTAAAGTCACAACCCCGGAAACTCAAAATGTCACTGTATTTAGATACAGGGCAATTAACTTGGAAATTTAGGTCACATAAGATCTTAAGAGTAGGCCCTGATCCAGTATGACTGGTATTCTTTTGAGAGAATTTAGACACAGTCCTCAGTGCTGCACGCACATCAGAGAAACCTGTGAGGACACAGAGAGGACGCCGTCTACACAGCATGGAGTGAGGCCCCAGAGAATCCAACCCTGCCCACACCTTGATCCCAGGCTGCTCATGCCTGTAATCCCAGCACTTTGGGAGGCAGAGTCAGGCGGATCATTTGAGGTCAGGGGTTCGAGACCGGCCTGGCCAACATGGTGAAACCCCGTCTGTACTAAAACGCGAAAATTAGCCTGGCATGGTGCCGAACACCTGTAGTACCAGCTACTAGGGAGGCTGAGGCAGGAGAATCGCTTGAACTCAGGAGGCAGAGGTTGAAGTGAGCTGAAGTCACACCACTGCACTCCAGCCTGGGTGGCAGACTAAGAGTCCGTCTCAAAAAAAAAAAAAGGGTAACAATTTAGTTTATTTTACAACGATGAAGACATTACATCTTAACACAGTCTTAAAGAAGAAACCATTTTCCCAAATAAGCAGCAGCGTGGCAACAGTTAGTGCTGCTGTGAAAACACCTAACATCTCTGCACCTCAGACAGCAGGGTTCTCATGCCTGCATCTGCATTCAGTGGGCTGCAGAGCCGTGGCTGAAGTTTATGAAGAAACTCCGACCCCACGCTGATATACAAGCAGGAAGCAGTATTTTCATTGTGTTTTCAGATCATTTTAGGTATTCTCGGCTGCCAAATGTAACAAGTGGAACTTCCGTACAGGCTGTCTGCAACGCAGAGACTGCGCTCTGGTCGACGGGCCTTTCTGCCCCAATTCCTTCTGAGTCAACTGGTCCATCCTGCACTTGAATGACTTTTACCAGCACACGATTTTGTAATCACACATTGGTTAGAAAACACTGGTTCAGAATTATGAGCAACTTCCACATTTCGTTATATATCAAAAAACAAACAAACAAAAACACATCAATATCACCACTGATGACATGAGAAAGTGTTGCACACAAGATTTTTATATTTTAATACTCATTGGAAAGCTCAAATGTCTATCATTGGGAATAATGTAAGGTACTTTCCTTGAGATGAAAGTCATTGTGTTCATTTTTCAGGCCACACCTGCAAATACCTCCTTCTGAAGTGGCATCGTTTGTAAGTCATTCTTTCTCTAAAGGCGGCCGTTAGTGGAAGAAGTGGTTCTGCAGATTCATAGCTCAGAGGCACCAGTGCTCTCAAGATAACCGTAAAATCTGCAGAAGACGCACCTGTGCGCACTTCCTGTTTCTCACTCAGAACGTTCCAGAAGGAACCCTGAATCCCGATGCCGCAGCGGGACTGAAGTTTGCTCTCACCCACACAATAAACCTAGGGGGCTCCCCCAACCCCCACCCCGAGGCCACAGCCTTGGTCCTCTGTCTGGTCTAGGAGGGCTCCTGCAGCTCCACCCTAACAGGGAAAAGCAGGCACCCACATGTCAGAAAGCCCTCCCAAGGCCCGGCGAGCACTTCTGCTTATGTGCCAGCCAAGTGCGTTTGACAAGGCTACAGCCAGCTG
>NW_012101286.1:27191-28527 GCF_000951045.1 Mandrillus leucophaeus | reverse complement strand
GTACGCTCTGCCACGGGACCGTGAAGTCTGCGAAACCTCAGAGGAACACAGAGACAAATGGCTGCACGAGTCCCACAGGCCGAGCCTCGATGGGCACCAGTGTCAAGAACATAGACACGCCAGGAGGGGCAGCTGATGCAGGCAACGCCTGCAACCCCAGCACGCGGCAGCGTACGAGAGGAGGGTCTCTGGCCAGGCTCCACCACAACTACCATACTCTGTAGCAAAATTTTAATCCTAGGTTGTAACTAGTTATAACTCTAACTTGTTTTACACATAAACAGAACACAGGGTACCAACAGGATCCAAAGTACTTCGCCTAGAACCAAGTCTAGAATGCAGATGGCTGCTGCTTCGAGTGTGATGAGTCCCCTGTAGTGCCATAAATCCTAGATCTAGGTGACTAAGTGCTCTGCCTAAACCAGATGGCACCCTGAGGCTCTGAGGGCACCCTCTCTCCCCAGGCCAGTTCATCAGCCCTGGCAGAAACTTCTAGAGTAAGAAACTGTGGATTTGTATTGGACGGATGTAAACCAGGCCAAGTCACAGGGACTCATCCTGGAAGCCCATCCGTTTACCCACTCATGCCCTGGAGAGCCCTGCCCCCAGCTCCACATCCGCAGTCACGCTGAACCACAAGAACTGGCTTCTAGGCCCTCAAGCCACTCCCTCTCGCCCCCGGACAGACCCTTCTAAAACCGTGAGGCCCAGAGTAGCCTTAACAGGTGGTCCCAGCAGAACTGGCCTCTGCATGTAATGATACTTTGTGTGTGTGTTTGGGGGGCGGGGTGGTTGTTCTTGTTCTGTCACTCAGGCACAGTGCACTGTAAGTACAGTGGTGCTTTCATGGTTCACTGCAGCCTCAACCTGCCAGGCTTCGGTGATTCTCCAGCCTCAGCTACCCGAGTAGCTGGGACCACAGGTGCACATCACCACTCCTATTTAATTTTTTGTAGAGTCAGGGTCTTGCTATGGTGCCCAGGCTGGTCTCGAATTCCTGGGCTCAAAAGTGAACTGCCCACCTCAGCCTCCCAAGGTGCTGGGATGACAGGTGTGAGCCACTATGCCCAGCCTAGAATTGGTTTTTCTTAAACCTGAGTTTGACACATGAACCCCACTTACATAGATATCAGCAACTCTCACAGCTCGAGGGTTTTTCAGAATCCCGATTCTGTCCGTTCAAAGGTCAATATCTAAGATAGGGTCAGAACTGACCCTCCCTCAGTGAAGCCTAAGGGCAAATGCAGCAGCATCTCAGTGTATGAGGAGACAAAGTAAGAAGGGTGGAAAATACACACTGAAATTCTAGTGTTAGAATCATAATCACCAACACTTT
>NW_012101286.1:11906-18031 GCF_000951045.1 Mandrillus leucophaeus | reverse complement strand
ACAACGATGAAGACATTACATCTTAACACAGTCTTAAAGAAGAAACCATTTTCCCAAATAAGCAGCAGCGTGGCAACAGTTAGTGCTGCTGTGAAAACACCTAACATCTCTGCACCTCAGACAGCAGGGTTCTCATGCCTGCATCTGCATTCAGTGGGCTGCAGAGCCGTGGCTGAAGTTTATGAAGAAACTCCGACCCCACGCTGATATACAAGCAGGAAGCAGTATTTTCATTGTGTTTTCAGATCATTTTAGGTATTCTCGGCTGCCAAATGTAACAAGTGGAACTTCCGTACAGGCTGTCTGCAACGCAGAGACTGCGCTCTGGTCGACGGGCCTTTCTGCCCCAATTCCTTCTGAGTCAACTGGTCCATCCTGCACTTGAATGACTTTTACCAGCACACGATTTTGTAATCACACATTGGTTAGAAAACACTGGTTCAGAATTATGAGCAACTTCCACATTTCGTTATATATCAAAAAACAAACAAACAAAAACACATCAATATCACCACTGATGACATGAGAAAGTGTTGCACACAAGATTTTTATATTTTAATACTCATTGGAAAGCTCAAATGTCTATCATTGGGAATAATGTAAGGTACTTTCCTTGAGATGAAAGTCATTGTGTTCATTTTTCAGGCCACACCTGCAAATACCTCCTTCTGAAGTGGCATCGTTTGTAAGTCATTCTTTCTCTAAAGGCGGCCGTTAGTGGAAGAAGTGGTTCTGCAGATTCATAGCTCAGAGGCACCAGTGCTCTCAAGATAACCGTAAAATCTGCAGAAGACGCACCTGTGCGCACTTCCTGTTTCTCACTCAGAACGTTCCAGAAGGAACCCTGAATCCCGATGCCGCAGCGGGACTGAAGTTTGCTCTCACCCACACAATAAACCTAGGGGGCTCCCCCAACCCCCACCCCGAGGCCACAGCCTTGGTCCTCTGTCTGGTCTAGGAGGGCTCCTGCAGCTCCACCCTAACAGGGAAAAGCAGGCACCCACATGTCAGAAAGCCCTCCCAAGGCCCGGCGAGCACTTCTGCTTATGTGCCAGCCAAGTGCGTTTGACAAGGCTACAGCCAGCTGCACGGCAGGCAGCGAGGTACCCAGCAAGTACTCAGGGCTCACATTACTGAGGAAGGAAGGTGGACAGCGAGGTACCCAGCAAATACTTCAGGGCTCACGTTACTGAGGAAGGAAGGTGGACAGCGAGGTACCCAGCAAGTACTCAGGGCTCACGTTATGGAGGAGGAAGCCAGGCAGATAGTGAGGTACCCAGCAGGGTTCAGGTTACCGAGGAGGAAAGGAGGGTAGAGACAAGGGGGATGGAACAGTCTGTCATAACCTTTAGCATTTACAAGGCTTGCTGAAGATAATCCGATTTGATCTTAACAGCTCACAAGATAGGCAGAGGCATGACTGTTTTCACTTCATAAAGAGATCCTGAGAACTGATGATGACCATGTGCTCTTCCCACAGGCTCCCAGAAATCATTCTCAAATCATCTCTCAGTTGTATACATGTGATATTATCTCAGTCACGTCCCCTCTCTGCAGGGGAATTTTACTGCCGCTCTGCTGTTCCTTCGCACCCCTGCCCTCTCCTGCATTTCAGCCATGCCCACCATCCATGGGGAGTCCGCACCACCCCACCCCCCGCTGCTGCTGATGGCTTGAGTCACCCTTATCTTTCATTTCCAACGGCAGGGACCTGTTCTTCCTTCAAGTACAGCTCAAACTTACTCATTGTGTGAAGCCTTTTCCAGCCATCACAACTGTCATGTGTAAAATCAGTCTATGGAAGGCTTCATTTAGGAGGAGCTTATGTTGCCTCATTGGCTGTGATCAGGGCCAAATTCTGAGCAAACCCGGAGGTTCCCTCTCCACATCTCTGCTCCAGTGCACTTAAAACAAGGATTCCTGGAAGCATCTTTTGAGTCCAATTCACGTATGAGTCTGCCCCACACCCTGCAGAAAAGCCCTGGTGGTCGGCGGTCAGGGCTGGGGGCCCCCAGGTGGGTAAGGAGAGTTTAGTGCACTCTCTGGACTTGACGTTCAGAGACCCGCGGCTGGAAGGGAAGAAACTTGCATCCTGTGAAACATCCAGGCCCCGAGACCCACTTAGGAGCAGAAAACGGGGAAGGAGCCTCGAACAGACTCTCAGGAGGGCAGACAGCAGGAGCCATGGAGGCCACCAAGGAGGGAGGGAAGCAGGAAGTGAGGCCACAGGTGACGTGGCCGGGAGGGAGGTGATGTGACCAGAGGTGACGTGGTGGGGGGATGACACGGCGTGGTGTGGGGAGGAGATGTGGCCAGGGGCAACGTGGCCAGGAAAAGAGACACGGCGGGAAGGAAGTGACAAGAGGGGTCTCCAGGCCTCAGACTGTGCCTGATTTATAGATGACATTTTAATTAAGATGTTATATCTAACTTTAAAGAAAAGTAGCAATTTCGAACCATTGTGTACATTTAAAGCACGGTACAAATTGAGCACATTTCCGAAACCAAAGAACAGTTTATTGAAGGAAAAAACAGCAGCTCACCAAAACAAAACAAAACAGAACAGAACAAAAACAGTGAGTAAAGAAAAAATTCATTTAAGATCAGAAATAAAGAGATCCTACAGCTCTTCTAGTCCAATCCCCACCCTAACGTGAATGGGGGGAAAAAGGAAGTAGATTCTAGTCAGTCAGAATTAAAAGCAAAACCGATCCACTTTACTTTCTACTTGACAGAAAACAAGAAGCTCATCAAGGAATCTCTACAAACAGCTTTAGTAGTTCCCAAAATGCAAAACTCACTTACAAATTAAATCAACTGCTAAGTGTGTATAAAGTAATTTTTTTCATTATTGCCTTCCTCATCCCCAAGGGCTTTTTTAGACCTTGTTTCCCCGTAACTGCCTCCAACACCCAAGAAATTTAAACCCCACAAGTAAACTGTGTCTCAATTCATGCACAGCGTCCTTTGGAGTACACAGTCCATTGCTCTAAGACGTTCTTGTCACTTAAGCACCGAGTACAGCCTGAGAACGCACAACACGCACTCACACGAACTCGGACAGACAATAGGTGAGATACGGCACATGAGGAGGAAGACAAGATAAATGAGCTTCACCGACACCCCAGATCCCAGAACAAGTAACACACGCAACCTGCTCGGGTGCAGGTGACTGCTGGAAAACAGCCAAGGCAGCATTTGGAGAAGCAGCACCGCAGGCCAGGAGGGTCTGGGGGCTTTAGAAGGGAGGGGCGCCCCGACCAGGTGCTGGGGGATTCAGAAGAGAGGGGTGCCCCGACCAGGTGCTGGGACTTCAGAGGGGAATGGTGTCCCGATCACTTCCAGGGGGCTTCAGAGCGGAGGTGTACCCTGACCACGTGCTGGCACTTCAGACGAGAAGGTGCCCTGACTGGGTCGTGGGGGCGGCAGGACAAGCCCAGGGTTCCGACGTCACTTTTCACTCCCTACTCCTGAATCTCGCCCTGAAGTTGCAGCCAGTCCAGGTATTCATTTACCCATAAAATTAAGTATCTGTGAGTAACACAAGTCACCAATCCACACAGATCTGAGTCCACAGATACCTCCCAGAGACACCACCATCACTTCTGGTAGAAGAGCAGCCCAGGGGCCCACGCTGCTAGGAAGGGAGACTGTCTCCAGCCTGACGCTGCACAGTCCTCAACACAAAGTCTACCTTCTGGAACCATGCCGTCTCCTACAGAAGCAACTAGGGGCATGTAGGGGTTTTTAAAATCTTTTTTTTTCTTAAGACAGAGTCTCCCTCTGTCACCCAGGCTGGAGTGCAGTGGCTTGATCTCGTCCTGCTGCAACTTCTGCCTCTCGAGTTCAAGTGATTCTTCCGCCTTGGCCTCCCGAGTAACTGGGATTACAGGCGCCTGTCACCATGCCAGACTCATTTTTTATACTTTTAAGTACAGATGGGATTTCACCTTGTTGGCCAGGCTGGTCTTGAACACCTGACCTCATGTGATCCACCCGCCTCTACCTCCCAAACTGCTGGGAATACACGCATGAGCCACGGTGCCCGGTCCATATAGCTATTTAAATTTGACTAAAATTAAATAAAATTGGAAGTTCAGTTTCTCATTTACACTTCAAGCATTCAGTTCCCCACAGGCGGCCACTGACCAGAGGCTGGTAGAGATGTCACACTCCACACTGTAGAAGGATCTGGGGATGAAATGGCTCTAAGATCATCTCGACATCTTTATATTGAAGCTGCTGAAGTTTTACTCTGATTATTATAGACATCAGCATTCTCCCACTTAAAAATGTCAGTGCTATTGTAATGATCAGATCTGTGACTTCACAGCAGCTCCTCTCTTCCTGGACAGATCACTGTAGAGCATCTGCACTCTGCCTCCACACTAAGGGATACTAGAAGCCTCCCTGTAAAATCAGCGGGAGAAAAAAAAAATGAATCCCTAGTCCGCCTCTCCCCCTACGATTTTGTGAAACTCCTCTTAATATGCAGAATAACGGCCGGAATTGCAATAAAGAAGCATCCCTTGACCAGGAAGCAACAGGGATACAAGAGGAGGGAGATGCGAGGACCCTCCGTTCCCTCCGGGACCCCATGCCCAGCCAGGACTGAGAAGGGCCGCACAGCCCGGCAGACCTGCACACCTGATGCAAACCATACACACGGCTTCCCTGGGCCTCGGTCCCCTGCTCTGTCCTCACTGGCTGCTGTGGCTCTGGGTAGAGGCAGCTCCCTGAGCCCCAACACCCACAGCCAGTCCCCTCCTTGCAGGTCTCAGCTGTGCTCTCACTGCCTCCCTGATGCTTTTCATCATCATCCGCGTACCGTGTCCACTCTACCCCACAGTCCTTGCTACCGCCCACCTCACCACGGAGCCTAGCACACAGCAGGTGCCCGAGACGCCCCAACGGGCAGGCATGCCAGGGTAGGACTTGGAGTTCCAAGGGCCACGTCCCGCATAGCACCACAAGCGCCACGGAGGCTGTGGAAGGGGTCCAGGCTTCAGGCTTGCACTCAGCTTCTCCCGGCCCCCGAGGCCAAGAACATAGCAAGGGAGCGCAGCCAGAAGCAGGATCCCAAACCCCCTTCCTGCTCCTCAAGAGGAAGGGGGCCTCGGGGCACAACCCCACGAGCGCCTTCCTCCTGCCAGGCTGCCTGTCACAGCACCGACACCTTCACCGCAGGGAAACCCACTCCTGTGAGGAGAAAACCACCAAGTACAACAGGAGCCGCGTCCCCCGCAGCGTCTGCTGAGCCCAATAGTGACAGTAGCAGCCGGGCCCCCACTCAGCATGCACCGACTCCGATCCCGCCACGCACACCACAATGCCGACCATCTTGAAGCTCAGCTTGACTCATCAGGGCCCTCTTCCAGGAGAGCTCGGCATGTCTATCTTCCCTGGGCTCACAGAAAGGAGCGGGACTCCGCCCTGAGTGTGCACAGAGTTAAGCTCCCACTAGCTGTGCAGACAACCTCCCTAGCCCTGGCCTGGGAAGGGGCCAAGCGCAAACAGTCATCTTTTGCCCGCACAGGTAGAGAACTCAGCCAGCTCTCTGAATGGAATCGTGACAGGTCGACGCCAGGCTCCTCAGTGCTCTGGAGTTCACCTCGGGCCACTGCACCTTTGAAACGTGGCTGTGGGCTCCTCTAGGCCTCCCATTTTGTTCAGACACTGCAGGCCCCTGCCGTGGTGTCAATACTCAGGACACCCCTGCCGGCATCCTCCGAGATGCTGCTGCAGCTGCTGTGATCTGAAAACAGCCATGCACAGGCATCAAAGGGAGGGCTTCTCAAGTCTCCTCCAAGAGCAGTGGCTACAGCTTTGGAAGACGTTGCACTGAATTCTGGGTGAGCCTAGCTCGGTCTGCAATCTAAGCCGGGTTGCTGGGGAGACACACTCTGTTGTAACTGACAGAGGCTCTTCGTGGCAGCTCTATCAAGACTGATAATCGCAGCTAGTCTGAGATTTACTATCCATACGTTCTATTTGATGTTTAAAAGGAAAGCATCGTGAAGTTCCAGTAGCAAGGAATTTTCTATAATCTATCACATCCACATACAGCAGAAATGTAGCTAAAATGTTCATAGGGTCTATGCAGAGGAAGAGACGGGTCTATTTCA
>NW_012101286.1:9435-10269 GCF_000951045.1 Mandrillus leucophaeus | reverse complement strand
CTAGCCTGTTGTGGCGGCGGACACCTGTGGTCCCAGCTACTCGAGAGGTTGAGGCAGGAGAATGGCATGACCTGGAGGCGGAGCCTGCATTGAGCCAAGATCACACCACTGCACTCCAGCCTGGGCAACAGAGCAAGACTCCGTCTCGAAAAAGAAAAAAGAAAAAAAAAGTAGCAAACACCCCGTGTCTGCCCTGGCTCCAGCCATCTCCACGGAGTGGACAGAGCTTGGGAAAAGCTGACTGTGGAGGCCCAGAAGGCCGGGCCTGGCCTTTGCTCAGCAGATGTGCAAGAGGGTCAGCCACCCTAGGGAAGAAGCCCATATTTGCCATGTTACTGATGATAGCCACATAAATTTCTATTTTGCCTCCCACACAGACCTGGGATCTATGTTTGAGCAAGCAGCTCGTGCCAACAGTCCCTCCATGCCATCATTTCCCTGACCTCCCCCAGAAGAGCCAGGCCAGGCAGCGTCCCCACACGGGCACTGGGGCCCAGGAATATCCTGGTCCTGCCCCTCTTCTCTCTCTCATCCTTGCTGTGGAAGCCCAGCAGTGCTGGCTAAACCCACATTTACCTGGGGCATTCAGGAGAAGCCTCTGTGCAGAAATCAACTGGGAAGCAGGACTCTTTGTGCTGGCAGGTCACTCGAATGGATTTGCAGAACTCAGTTTTCAACACAGGTGCCGCCACCAAGTCCCTCAAGCCCTCTGTGAGCCTAGAGCCACAGAGCCATTTGCGGCACTCTCACAATCTCTAACCACCCTGCACAGAGGCCCTGTTTATCCAAAGGACCATAAAATGTTCCGTGTAAACAAAGTTTGACATAATGAAT
>NW_012101286.1:7734-9385 GCF_000951045.1 Mandrillus leucophaeus | reverse complement strand
TACTTTTGCTTTGGAAACAGAGAGGGAAAGTTCTTCCTTATTATTCAAATACATTAACCATATTTAAGTGTTCTGGTAGACTAAGTATTAAATATTCAAAAGTAAGTAATTCTGTTCAGTCTGTTTCATTCTTTAAATGCAGCTTTCAAAAACGGACAAACACCTGGCTGAGTGCGGTGGCTCACGCCTGTAATCCCAGTACTTTGGGAGGCCGAGGCGGGTGGATCACGAGGTCAGGAGATCGAGATCATCCTGGCTAACACGGTGAAGCCCCGTCTCTACTAAAAACACAAAAAAATTAGCCGGGCCTGGTGGCTGGTGGCGGGCGCCTGTGGTCCCAGCTACTCAGGAGGCTGAGACAGGAGAATGGCATGAATCCAGGAGGCGGAGCTTGCAGTGAGCTGAGATCACACCACGGCACTCCAGCCTGGGTGACAGAGCAAGACTCCATCTCAAAAAATAAAAAAGAAAAAAGAAAAAAGAAAAGTAATTAAGTGGCACACACCCCATGTCTGCCCTGGCTCCAGCCGTCTCCACGGAGTGGACAGAGCCTGGGAAAACCTCACTGTGGAGGCCCAGAAGGCCGGTCCGGTCCTCTGCTCAGCAGATGAGTGAGAGGGTCAGCCACCCTAGGGATAAAGCGCGTATTTGCTGTGTTACTGATGATATCCACATAAACTTCTATTTTGCCTCCCACAAAAAGAATTGGGATCCATGTTTGAGCAAGTGGCTCATGCCAACAGACCCTCCATGCCATCATTTCCCTGACCTCCCCAAGAAGAGCCAGGCCACACAGCGTCCCCACACGGGCGCTGGGGCCCAGGAACATCTGGTTCCTTCCCCTCTTCTCCCTCGTCCCTGCAGCACCTGGCTTGTTGTGGAAGCCCAGCAGTGCTGACTGAACCCACGTTCACCTGGGGTGTTCAGAAGCCTCTGTGCAGAAATCAGCTGCGAAGTAGGGCCGTGTGTGCTGGCAGATCACTCGAATGGATTTGGAGAACTGAGTTTTCAACACAGGTGCCGCCACCAAGTCCCTCAAGCCCTTCGTGAGCCTAGAGCCACAGAGCCATTTGCTGCACTCCCACAATCTCTAACCACCCTGCGCAGAAGCCCAGTTTATGGAAAGGACCATAAAATTTTGCGTGTAAACAAAGTTTGGCATAGTGAATTAAAAGTGAAGTCACCACTTCTATTTTCCATTAATCCATTCATTCATCACCACTTCTATTTTCCATTAATCCATTCATTCAAACAAGCATCTCTTGAGTATGCGCATCGAATACTGTGGAATTAGGATTCAGTCCATGCCTTCAAGAAATATACATCACAGAAGAAAAGGTATAGGTTGTAACTAAGAGTGGTGAACCGGCAAGAAATACACATCGCAGAAGAAAAGGTAGAGCTCGTAACTGTAACAGTGGTGAACAGGCAAGAAATAAACATCATAGAAGGAAAGGTAGAGCTTGTAACTAACAACACACAAAGAAAGGTGTAGCTTATAACAGTGGCAAACAGGACTGAATCTCACAGGCTCATCAGGGGCCGCCGAGGAGGAAGCCATGATTCATTTCCACCTGCAGTAGATAAATGTTTCCTGGATAAAGTAACTTTTCTAGAGTGATATCTGCTCCTTATTGTTGAGATGTTGCTT
>NW_012101286.1:5513-6754 GCF_000951045.1 Mandrillus leucophaeus | reverse complement strand
CCCTCTTCTCTCTCATCCCGGCAGCACCCTGGCTTGCTGTGGAAGCCCAGCAGTGCTGGCTAAACTCACGTTCACCTGGGGCATTCAGGAGAAGCCTCTGTGCAGAAATCAACTGGGAAGCAGGGCTGTGTGTGCTGGCAGATCACTCGAATGGATTTGCAGAACTCAGTTTTCAACACAGGTGCTGCCACCAAGTCCCTGAAGACCTTTGTGAGCCTAGAGCCACAGAGCCATTTGCGGCACTCTCACAATCTCTAGCAACCCTGCACAGAGGCCCTGTTTATCCAAAGGACCATAAAATTTTCCGTGTAAACAAAGTTTGACATAATGAATTAAAAGTGAAGTCACCACTTCTATTTTCCATTAATCCATTCTTTCAAACAAGTATCTCTTGAGTATGTGCATCCAATACTGTGGAATTAGGATTTAGTCCATGCCTTCAAGAAATATACATCACAGAAGAAAAGGTATAGCTTGTAACTAACAGTGGTGAAGAGGCAAGAAATACACATCGCAGAAGGAAAGGTACAGCTTGTAACTGTAACAGCGGTGAACAGGCAAGAAATAAACATCACAGAAGGAAAGGTAGAGCTTCTAACTAACATCATAGAAGGAAAGGTGTAGCTTATAACTAACAGTGGTGAACAGGACAGAATCTCACAGGCTCATCAAGAGTCACCGAGGAGGAAGCCATGGTTCACATCCACCTGCAGTAGATAAACGTTTCCTGGATAAAGTAACTTTTCTACAGTGATATCTGCTCCTTATTGTTTAATCTTGCTCGATAGGGTATTAAATTACCATTTTATGTGCTGCTTATATAAAATACATCATTGTCAGGGGAGGTTATAAAATAATACTTTACACAAGCTTGGGCTGTGAATGGTGCGAGGCAATGGGACGATATGTTCCCATGTTCTCGAGACGCAGAAGGGGCAAGACCCTGCTTCCCTTCTCCTCCCCACCACCCTGTTCCCAGATGAGGGGCGGAGGCAAGGCCGCCCTGCAGTCCTAGAGCTGGCTCCAGGCCCAGGACACCACGCCCAGATTCTCTGCACCCCATGCGAGAAATACAGACTGTGGGGCAATCACCAATGTACCTGGCAGTGGGGAGAGTCCATCAAAAGCCTGTGCTTCCAGGAGCCAGGACAAAGCAGGAGCCCCTAGGAAAACTGTTTTGGGTGCTCCTGAAACCTGGGCAGAGTCACAGTCTGGCAGGAAGCACCAGTGATGCAGGTGTG
>NW_012101286.1:3516-5463 GCF_000951045.1 Mandrillus leucophaeus | reverse complement strand
CAGCACCTCTTCTCTTCCTGTACAGATAACTGCAGAGCATCTGCACTCTGCCTCCACACTAAGGGACAGCTGAAGCCTCCGTGTAAAATCAGGGAAAGAAAAAAAAAATGAATGCCTAGTCCCTCTCTCCCTACAATTTTGTGAAACGCCTCTTAATATTCAGAATAACTGCCAGAGTTGCAATAAACAAGCATCCCTTGACCAGGAAGCAACAGAGAAGCAAGAAGAGGGAGAAGCGAGGACCCTCCATTCCCTCTGGGACCCCAGGCCCAGCCAGGACTGAGAAGGGCAGCACAGCCCGGCAGACCTGCACACCTGATGTGAACCGTGCACATGGCTTCCCTGGGCCTCGGTTCCTCACTCTGCCCTCACTGGCTGCTGTGGCTCTGGTAGAAGCAGCTCCCTGAGCCCCAACACCCACAGTCAGTCCCCTCCTTGCATTTCTCAGCTCTGCTGTGACTGCCTCAAGTGCCTCCCTGATGCTTCTCATCATCATCCGGGTACGCTGCTCCCTCTACTACCCCACAGCCCTTGCTACCGCCCACCCCACCACGAAGCGTGGCACACAGCAGGTGCCTGAGACGCCCCAATGGGTGGACATGCCAGGGTAGGGCTTGGAGTCACAAGCGCCGCGGGGGCTGTGGAAGGAGTCCAGGCTTCAGGCCTGCACTCAACTTCTCTGGCCCCCCAGGCCAAAAACCTAGCAAGGGAACGCAGCCCGAAGCAGGATCCCAAACCCCCTTCTTGCTCAAGAGGAAGGGGGCCTCAGGGCAAAACCCCACAAGCGCCTTCCTCCTACCATGCTGCCTGTCACAGCACCGACACCGTCACCACAGGGAAACCCACTCCTGTGAGTAGAAAACCAAGTACCACAGGAGCCACGTCCACCGGCAGCGTCTGCTGAGCCCAATTAGTGACAACAGCAGCCGGGGCCCCACGCAGCTCCCACCGACTCCGAACCCGCCCCGCACACCACAAGGTCCTGAAGCTCAGCTTCCACTCATCAGGGGCCTCTTCCAGGAGAGCTCGGCATGTCTATCTTCCCTGGGCTCACAGAAAGGAGCGGGACTCGGCCCCGAGTGTGAACAGAGTCAAGCTCCCACTAGCTGTGCATACAACCTCCCCAGCCCTGGCCTGGGAAGGGGCCAAGCAGAAACAGCCGTCTTTTGCCCGCACAGGTACAGAATTCAGTCACCTCTCTCAATGGAGTCATGACAGGTCAACCCCAGGCTCCTCAGGGCTCTGGGGTTCAACTCGGGCCACTGCACCTTTGAAACATGGTTGCAGACTCCTCTAGGCTGCTCAGTGTCATGGCTCATTTCATTCCGACACTGCAGAACAGCCACGTGCAGGCATCAAAGGGAGGGCTTCTCAAGTCTCCTCCGAGAGCAGTGGCTACAACTTCGGAAGACGTTGCACTGAATCCTCAGTGAGCCTGGCTCGGTCTGCAATCTAAGCCGGGTTGCTGGGGAGAGGCACTCTGTTGTAACTGATGGAGGCTGTTGGTGGCAGCTCTACCAAGACCAAGGATGGCAACTGATCTGAGATTTCCTATCCATACTTTCTGTCTGATGTTTAAAAGGAATGCATCGTGAAAGTTCCAGTAAAGAAATTTTCTGTAATTGATCACATCAAGATACAGCAGAAATGTAGCTCAAAAGATAATAGGGTCTATGCAGAAGAACAGATGGGTCTATTTCAGGAAAAGTGCTTGCTGGCTTTTTAAGAAACAGAGTGAAGTCCCTGCCAAGTGAAAGGTTGTTTATACTTTTGCTTTGGAAACAGAGGGAAAGTTCTTCCTTATTATTCAAATACGTTAACTATATTTAAGTGTTCTGGTAGACTAAGTATTCAATATTCAAAAATAACTAGTTGTTTGCTCTATTTCATTCCTTAAATGTAGCTTTCAAAAACTGACAAAAACCTGGCCGGGTACGGTGGCTCGCG
>NW_012101286.1:0-2491 GCF_000951045.1 Mandrillus leucophaeus | reverse complement strand
AATTTTTCACAAGGACGTCATTGTGCACCGGAAAACCTAGTAACTGAACTTCATTAAAAGTGAGAACAATAAGGACATGTTGGCTGCTATGACAGCATCCTCAGTCACCGAATCTCCCTGGGGGACCACACTACCAATCTCCTTGTAACCACAGCATGCATGTATCGCTGCGGCTGATGGGTATGGCCCACCCTGGGGGAGGCATGAAAACAAAGAGAAGGCAGGTGACTCATATTTAGGAAACTCGGGTGATCCTCTTGAGTCACGTTTCTCAGGGTGTCAGGGGACCAGCCACATGCAGGGAACCTCCTGGCCTGGCAGCTGGCAGACTCCTGGGACCCGCCTCAGATACGTTAATCAGAGAATCTAAAGGTGGCCGAACTCTGAAAAGTATCTGTAAAGGAAGGACTCAAGCTCTGCTGTGAGCCTACTACATGTGGGGCCACACAGGACGCAGCTCCCAACAAGCCACCCAGCTTCCAGTCTCCATTCCACCCTCATGGCAGGAACACCCGTCAAGTCACAGAGCACGGGCTTCAGCGAACACCCTCCTGCGCGACTTCCACTGTCGCCCAGCCCTGCAGGAGTAGCCACTGAGTAGGGGAAACAAGTCTTTGCTCCTGACCCTGCCCCCGACACGCCTCACATTCTCACGGGAATCCCAGTAGAGTTCTGTCGCAGCCGCCTTTCCCTCACAGCACCCACCTCTTCCACAATCCAATCCCAGGCTTGTACTAGGCCCTGCTGCACACGCCACCGTCTCTGGCACCCGGACCTCAGGCTGTCCTCACGCAGCCACCCGCACCTTCCCGAGAGGGGGGTCCGCACACCCTGGCAGCTGCTACCCGTCTCTACCAGGACTTTTCGGAGATTCCTCAGCAAACTCGACGCCCTTAGACTGAACACGGCTCTTCCCTCACAGACCCTGTCACTCCAACACGTCACCACCTACCGGCCACATGCAACAAGCCTCTCTCCCTCCACACTGTTGCCCGTTGGGGCCTGGCCCTCCGCCCTGTCCACACTTCCATTCCAGGACATTCCTCTGGGATCAGCAGCCCCAGACTCACCCCCAACACCTACCACATTGAAAACAACCCTCTTCTTGATGCATCAAACAAAACACAGAAAATCACCCTCAACAAGCACGTACCTTGAGTCACAGAGGAACACTGTGAGCCCTGACCCTGGAAGGGATCTGTGAATGTGGGTACTTCGCAGCCCTGTCCCGACTTTCATGGCCTGTCAAACCTACACGCATGCTCTCCCCTCTCTCTCCAGCTCCCAGCCAGAGTCTGCCATTTTCCTCAGCTTTAAGGCAACACCCAAGGCTTCTCAACATGGCCCAGAAGCCAGCCCTCGATGGCCCCATGACCTCCCTCCTGGGGCTGATACGGCTGCATGCTCCCTCCCGCAGAGCTCAGGGCTGGTCAGTATGGCCCAGGGGACCGGCCACCTTGACGCTGGGCATAAGACCAGCACTCCCACGTCTCTGGGGAAAGGACCGGCGCTGGGCAGGGATGCACTTGGCAGCCCCAGGGAGGGGCCGGGTGTGGAGGACCACGTCTCCGCCCGCAGACACGTCAGCACAGCATCCTGGAGCAGAACCTCCAGCCCAGCTGAGCCTACAGATGGCCGCAGCCCTGGACAGGGACAACATCTTCACAGTGACCCAAGGGGACTGGGCCAGAACCGCTCAGCAGGGCTGCCCTGAATTTGCAACCTGTAGAAGCTGTACAGTCCTACGTGTATGTTGCCTTAAGCCACTAGGCTTTGGAGTCACTTGTCACACAGCGACGGACAGTAGATGCGCACGGGCTCCCAGGACACGACGGCCTCTGCCGGCCTCACCCGGGCTGTCTCATCTGTTCCCGCGACATCACGTTTCTCAGAGCCAAAGGTTGCCAGGGCCCCCTCTTTTCTTCATAAAGTCATTACAAGCTCACAATACAAAGTGAAAAGCAATCTGTAAAATACAATGTATAATGCAATACAGGGTGGTGAATGCAGGGGCGTACATGTGCGAAACAGGCACATGCGTGAAACAGGTGCATGCACACACGAACAGGTGTACACACATGAAACAGGTGCACGCATGAAGCCGGTGTACACACGTCAAACAGGTGTGCATACACACGTGAAAGCACCAGACATGAAGGGCTGTCTTTGGGAGCCTGGTTTTTAGGCATCTCCCTAACCCTTTTAGCATCTGGCACAATCACAAACACAGCACACCACAGTACCGAGGGGAAGCCCCAGCTTCTCAGGGGGGCACATGAGGCTTTTTATGTATGCCACAGGTTGCATCACTACTTTTTAGAACTTCAAGGCCCCCCACTACCAGGACTGGGTCACCAGCCCACACGGACCTGCCCCTCGGATGGCGCAGCTGCTTGTAAAACAGAGGCTGAGCCCCACCCAAAGACCTGCAATACCTGTTATTAAATCAAGACTTGGACATGGATCAATGTGAAGATTTTTATTAAATGTG
>NW_012101285.1:370963-371244 GCF_000951045.1 Mandrillus leucophaeus | reverse complement strand
ATGTCTATTAGGTCTGCTTGCTGCAGAGATGAGTTCAATTCCTGGATATCCTTGTTAACTTTCTATCTCGTTGATCTGTCTAATGTTGACAGTGGCATGTTGAAGTCTCCCATTATTGTTGTATGGGGGTCGAAGTCTCTCTGTAAGTCTGTAAGGACTTGCTTTATGAATCTGGGTGCTCCTGTATTGGGTGCATATATATTTAGGATAGTTAGCTCTTCCTGTTGAATTGATCTTTTACCATTATGTAATGGCCTTCTTTGTCTCTTTTGATCTTTGAT
>NW_012101285.1:368350-368714 GCF_000951045.1 Mandrillus leucophaeus | reverse complement strand
CAATGAGGGAGGCTCTGTGGGCGTGGGACCCTCCCGACCAGGTGTGGGATATAATCTCCTGGTGTGCCTGTTTGCTTAAAGCGCAGTATTGGGGTAGGAGTTACCCAATTTTCCAGGTGTTGTGTGTCTCAGTTCCCTTGGCTAGGAAAAGGGATTCCCTTTCCCTTTGCGCTTCCCAGGTGAGGCGATGCCTCACCCTGCTTCAGCTCTCGCTGGTCGGGCTGCAGCAGCTGACCAGCACTGATTGTCCGACACTCCCTAGTGAGAATAACCCAGTACCTCAGTTGAAAATGCAGAAATCACCGGTCTTCTGTGTCGCTTGCGCTGGGAGTTGGAGACTGGAGCTGTTCCTATTTGGCCATCT
>NW_012101285.1:359894-362790 GCF_000951045.1 Mandrillus leucophaeus | reverse complement strand
TTCCCAGGTGAGGCGATGCCTCGCCCTGCTTCAGCTCTCGCTGGTCAGGTTGCAGCAGCTGACCAGCACCGATTGTCCGGCACTCCCTAGTGAGAATAACCCAGTACCTCAGTTGAAAATGCCGAAATCACCGGTCTTCTGTGTCGCTCGCGCTGGGAGTTGGAGACTGGAGCTGTTCCTATGTAGCCATCTTGCTCCGCTAGAAGTCATCCCTGTGTTAGTTTTTTAAGGATAATGGTCTGTAGCTCCATCTATGTTCCTGCAAAGGACATGATCTCATTTTATAGCTGCATAGTATTCCATAGTGTAAATGTACTACATTTTCTTTATCCAGTCCAGCATTAATGGGCATTTAGGTTTATTCTGTGTCTTTGCTATTGTGCATAATGCTGCAACAAACTTGAAAATGCATGTGTCTTTGTGATAGAACAATTTATATCCTTTTGGCTATATACTCAGCAATGGAATTACTGGGTCAAATGGTAGTTCTGTTTTTAGATCTTTGAGGAATCACTACATTGTTTTCCACAATGGCTGAACTAAGTTATACTCCCACAAACAATATATAAATGTTCCTTTCTCTCCACAACTTCTCCAGCACCTGTTATTTTTTGACTTTAGTAATAATCATTCTGACTGGTGTGAGATGGTATCTCATTGCGGTTTTGATTTGCATTTCTCTGATGATTAGTGACATTGACCATCTTTTTCATATGCTTGACCTTACTCATTAACATTCTTTTGTTTCAGATGAAAGAACTCCCTTTAGCATTTCTTGTAGGACAGGCATGGTGTTGATGACATCCCTGAACTTTTGTTTGTCTGGAAAGGTCTTTATTTCCCCATCATGCTTGAAAGATATTTTCCCAGGATATACTATTCCAGAGTAAAATTTTTTTCCATCAGCACTTTAAATATAACATGACACTCTCCTGTCATGTATGTTATTTGTTTCTTTTGCTGCTTTTAGAATTATTTCTTTATGCTTGACTTTTGGGAGTTTGATTTTAAGATGCCTTGAGGTATCCTACTTTGGGTTAAATCTGCTTTGAGTTCTATGGCTTCCTTGTACTTTCTTTGATATCTTTCTCTAGGTTTGGGAAGTTCTTTGTTATTATCCTTTTGAATAAGCTTTCTATGCCTATCTCTTTCTCTACCTACTATTTAAGGTCAATGCCTCTTAGATTTGCCTTTTTGAGGCTATTTTCTAGATCTTGTAGGCATGCTTCAGTTTTTATTTTTATTTTTTGTCTCCTCTGACTGTATTTTCAAATATCTTGTCTTCAAGTTCATTAATTCTTTCTTCTGCTTGATCAGTTCTGCTACTAACAGACCATGACACATTCTTCATTATGTCAATTCCATTTTTTAACTCTGGAATTTTTGCTTGATTCTTTTTAACTACTCAAACCTTTTGTTAAATTTATTTGATAGAATTCTGAATTTATTTTCCATGTTATCTTGAATTTCTTTGTGTTTCCTCAAAATAGCTGTTTTAAATTATCTGTCTGAAAGGTTATATATCTCTGTTTCTCTGGGATTGGTCCCTGGTGTCTTAGTTATTTTCATGAGGTCATGTTTTCCTGGACGATTTTGAAGCTTGCAGATGTTTATCAGTGTCTGTGAATTGAAGAGTTAGGTATTTATTGTAGTCTTCACAGTATGGGCCTGTTTGTGCTCACCCTTCTTAAGGAGGCTTTCCAGGTATTTGAAGGGATGTGGGCCCCAAGCCTAATAACACTGTGGTTTTTGCAGACTTGTTGAAGTATTTGGCGGTCTTGGATAAGACCTGAAAGAATTCTCTGGATTATCAGAAAGAGACTCATGTTCTTTTTTCTTATTTTCTCCCAGATGGAGACTCTCTCTCTGTGCAACTGGGGGTATGGTGGTGCTAATATCCTTCTGGCCACCACCACTGGGGCCGTGCTGGGTCAGATCTGAAGCCAGCACAGCACTGGATCTCACCTGAGGCCCTCTATAATCACTACCTGGCTACCACCTATGTTCACTCAAGACCTTATGTTCATTCAAGGGCTCTATAATCAGCAGATGGCAAATTCAGCCAGGTTCTTGTGCTTCTCTTCAGGATGGTGAGTTTCCCTAGGCCCCAGGCAGGTCAAGAGATGTTGTCTGGGAGCCAGGGATTACAGTTCAAAACCTTAGTAATTGCTTGATGTTCTGTTTTACTGTGGGTAAGCTGGTACTCAAACCACAACACAAAGTCCTGCCCTCTCTTCCCTTCCCTTTCCTCAGGCAGAGGAGCCTCTCTCTGTGGCCACCACACCCGCTGGCCCATGAGGGGTTCTGCCAGACCACTGATGATGTTTACTTAAATTCCAAGAGCACTTCAGTCAGCTTGTGTTGAATGCTGCCAGGCCTGGGACTCACCCTTCAGGACAGTACGCTCCTCTCTGGACCCAGGGCAGGTCCAGAAATGCCATCCAAGAGCCTAGGCCTAGACTAGGGGACCCCAAGCACCTGCTTGTGGCTCTACTGTGGCCGAGCTGGTACCTAAAAGTACAAGACAAAGTCCCCTTTTTTTTTTTCCCTCTGCTTTTCTCAAACAGGAGTCTTTTGCCTGTAGCCACCACACCTGGGAATGTATTGAGTCCCACCTGAGGTCAGCATGTCTCAGAGCCCAGGGTCCATGGTGTACTATGTGGGTATCACTGCTAGTTATTCAAGGCCTGAGAGCTCTTTAGTCAGCAGATAATGAATCCTGCCAGGACTGGGTCCTTCCATTCAGGACAGTGGGCTCCCCTTTGGCTCAGGGTGTATCTAGAAATGTCATCTATAAGCTAGGACCTGGGGTGGGGGCCTGATGACTCTGCCTCCTGCCTTCTACTGTGGCTGAGCTTGTATTCAAGATGCAAGACAAAGTCCTCTTTACTATTTA
>NW_012101285.1:357038-359844 GCF_000951045.1 Mandrillus leucophaeus | reverse complement strand
TTCTGCTACTAACAGACCATGACACATTCTTCATTATGTCAATTCCATTTTTTAACTCTGGAATTTTTGCTTGATTCTTTTTAACTACTCAAACCTTTTGTTAAATTTATTTGATAGAATTCTGAATTTATTTTCCATGTTATCTTGAATTTCTTTGTGTTTCCTCAAAATAGCTGTTTTAAATTATCTGTCTGAAAGGTTATATATCTCTGTTTCTCTGGGATTGGTCCCTGGTGTCTTAGTTATTTTCATGAGGTCATGTTTTCCTGGGCGATTTTGAAGCTTGCAGATGTTTATCAGTGTCTGTGAATTGAAGAGTTAGGTATTTATTGTAGTCTTCACAGTATGGGCCTGTTTGTGCTCACCCTTCTTAAGGAGGCTTTCCAGGTATTTGAAGGGATGTGGGCCCCAAGCCTAATAACACTGTGGTTTTTGCAGACTTGTTGAAGTATTTGGCGGTCTTGGATAAGACCTGAAAGAATTCTCTGGATTATCAGAAAGAGACTCATGTTCTTTTTTCTTATTTTCTCCCAGATGGAGACTCTCTCTCTGTGCAACTGGGGGTATGGTGGTGCTAATATCCTTCTGGCCACCACCACTGGGGCCGTGCTGGGTCAGATCTGAAGCCAGCACAGCACTGGATCTCACCTGAGGCCCTCTATAATCACTACCTGGCTACCACCTATGTTCACTCAAGACCTTATGTTCATTCAAGGGCTCTATAATCAGCAGATGGCAAATTCAGCCAGGTTCTTGTGCTTCTCTTCAGGATGGTGAGTTTCCCTAGGCCCCAGGCAGGTCAAGAGATGTTGTCTGGGAGCCAGGGATTACAGTTCAAAACCTTAGTAATTGCTTGATGTTCTGTTTTACTGTGGGTAAGCTGGTACTCAAACCACAACACAAAGTCCTGCCCTCTCTTCCCTTCCCTTTCCTCAGGCAGAGGAGCCTCTCTCTGTGGCCACCACACCCGCTGGCCCATGAGGGGTTCTGCCAGACCACTGATGATGTTTACTTAAATTCCAAGAGCACTTCAGTCAGCTTGTGTTGAATGCTGCCAGGCCTGGGACTCACCCTTCAGGACAGTACGCTCCTCTCTGGACCCAGGGCAGGTCCAGAAATGCCATCCAAGAGCCTAGGCCTAGACTAGGGGACCCCAAGCACCTGCTTGTGGCTCTACCGCACTGTGGCCGAGCTGGTACCTAAAAGTGCAAGACAAAGTCCCCTTTATTTTTTTCCCTCTGCTTTTCTCAAACAGGAGTCTTTTGCCTGTAGCCACCACACCTGGGAATGTATTGAGTCCCACCTGAAGTCAGCATGTCTCAGAGCCCAGGGTCCATGGTATACTACGTGGGTATCACTGCTAGTTATTCAGGGCCTGAGAGCTCTTTAGTCAGCAGGTAATGAATCCTGCCAGGACTGGGTCCTTCCATTCAGGACAGTGGGCTCCCCTTTGGCTCAGGGTGTATCTAGAAATGTCATCTATAAGCTAGGACCTGGGGTGGGGGCCTGATGACTCTGCCTCCTGCCTTCTACTGTGGCTGAGCTTGTATTCAAGATGCAAGACAAAGTCCTCTTTACTATTTACTTTCGTCTCCTTAAGCAGAAGGAAGGAGCCACTTTCCTTGCTGGGAGTTGTGTAGCCTGGGGTTGGGGGAGGGGTGGCACAACCACTCCCTTAACTGCCTCAGCTTATGTCTCCCTAGGTCATGTGCTGCCTTGGTCCTCTGTCTCTAAGCCTAGCTCAGAATTAGGAGTTGCCTAGGAAGTGTAGTCCTTGTGCCCTAGACTGCTTTTCAAGTTTACCTAGGACCCTAGAGCACTTTGGCTTCCTGGAGCAAGACTTGCCAAGAAACCCAATTTCTGATCACTGGGATGGGTGATTCCCCTGTGGCTAGGGCTGGTTCACATGCTCCTTCCATGCGTGGGCACTGGCTGAACTCAGCATGGCTTTACTCTCTGTATGACAGGGCAGCCCTGAATTCAATGTAGAGTCTATAATTCACTGTGTTATCCCTGTCCCAAGTGTGCAGTTTCTCTGTGCTGCATGGCCTCTGCCTGGGGATGGGAAAGGGGCAGTGTAGGTGATTCCAGACTGTCTTTCTGACCCTCTGCTATGCCTTCTACAGCAATATGAAGTTAAAAACAGGTACTGTGATTGCTCATTGGATTTGTGGTTCTTGGGATGGTGCTTTTCTGTGTGTGAATAGTTGTTAAAATTTGATGTTCCTGATGGGGGGGATGAACAGTGTAGGCTTCTTTTCCACCATCTTGTTCAGCTCCCTTGCGATTGGTTTTGAATAGCAATGAGGCAGGATGCATCAAATTCCTTAAACTTGATCTAATCGTTCAGCTTCCAAGGACTATTTGCAAGGAAATAAGGGTTGACAAAGGTTTTTTGTTTTTGTTTTTGTTTTTATTTTCCTGTTTTATTTGTATTCCCTTCTAAGGATGTTTCTCATTTATTCCCTGTTGATGTCATTCTTTCTCATGACTTTCAATATCACTTATGTTGATAGTTTCTAGGTAATTATCTCCAGCCTGTTCTCTCTTCTGAGTTTGAATCAATGTGTCTGTGTCATATCTGACAGACACTTCACAACTAACATGTCCAGACCGTATTTCCGACATCTCTTTCCCTCATCTTGCTCTTCCTGCAGTGTTCTCCAATTCAGGATACTCCAGTTTTTAGGCTGAAAATGTTGGAGTCATTTTTGACTCTTCCTTTATCTTTTTCTCATCCTATATCCAATTTGTCAGCAAGTGTCATAGGCTATACAGTTCCAATATAGCAAGAATTGGAACCTTT
>NW_012101285.1:352289-352858 GCF_000951045.1 Mandrillus leucophaeus | reverse complement strand
TGTATTTTCAGGTACACTTTTCCTCAGATGGTGTAATTTACAGAGCAAAAACAAGGAAATTTAATAATTCATTACCTGGACACTATTCAAAATATACACCTATTATGCACTAGAATGATTGTACAGAGCCATCTTAATTTATTATCCTTTGACAGGATATCTCAATACAAGTTTTTAATCTATGTAGTTTAATATTTTGTTTTGATGTTTCAAGTACAAACTGGGTTGCATTAGTATGCTCCTAAGAAGAAGGGCACCCTTGTTTCAGCTAGGTTCTGGCAAAGTGTGAAGTTCAAGATCTTTCCAGAGGGGAGCATGGAAGCAGAGTAAACCAGAGTTTGTGCAAGTCCTTTTACTTCTTAAGCCCAAGTACCTTGTAAGTGCCCCTCTTTGACCATTTATCCATCTCAAATTTATATTTGTTTTTACTTGGTTTCTACTGCGTACAAATACATGGAGGGTAGGAGAAGGGGGGTGCCATGGAAGAAAGGAGAGCCTATGCTGTTTAGGAAGGCCCTGTCTCCTCGTTTTGGTACTTGTTCTCCTCTAGAATGCCCTCCTTCAAGGCA
>NW_012101285.1:326332-347334 GCF_000951045.1 Mandrillus leucophaeus | reverse complement strand
TTGACTCTTCCTTTATCTTTTTCTCATCCTATATCCAATTTGTCAGCAAGTGTCATAGGCTATACAGTTCCAATATAGCAAGAATTGGAACCTTTCTCATACCCTCTACTTGCAACCCCTAAGTCCAAATCATCATTAGCCTGGCTTAATGCAGTCAGCTGCCTATTGGATTTTCTGTGTCCATGCTTTTCTCTTCATTCATTCTCAATCCAACAAACAAAGTGATCACATAAAACATAAGTAAGTTGTTATTCTTTTTCTCAGAATGGTTTTCTATTTAACAAAATATTCAAAGAACTTATGTGGTCTGTAAGAAAGGCAACTATAATTTATCATTCCAACTGGGGTATGTTTTGGAATAAAAGTGGAGCACTATCCATAATTATTTTAGAAAAACAAGTGCAAACTGCTCCTTTACTCTGTTACCCCTCTGATCTCATCTTCTACCACTCCTCTTTTTATTCATTCTGTGCCAGCTTCTCTTTCCTTCTCAACATGCCAGGGATGCTGTGCCTCAGTGACTTTACATTTACTGTTTATTTTTTCTATAATGTTCTTTTTAAAAATTGTTCATAAATTGCCCCCTTGTTTCCTTCAGGCCTTTTACAAGTGTCACTTTCTAAATGAGACCTTCTTTGACTTTCCTTTCCATACTCGTTTATTTTCTCCCTTCCTTTCTTACCTTTTTATTGTTCTTCTTAGCACTATCTAATATGCCATATATTTTGTTAATTTATCTTAATAGTCTGCCTCTTTTACTGGGACATAAGAACTTCAAGGGCAGGGGTTTTATCTCTCTTTTGTAACTTTTTTTTACTGTAGTATTTTTTTGCATGTAGAATAAATATTTGTTGAATGAATAAATGAATGAGTGAAGAAGTCACTATACTTTATAAATGTAAATAATTAGGATATATTTACATGTTCAACATTAAAAAATTAGTTAAATTATGGTGCCTTTATATGATATAATATTGTTCAGCCAATAAAAATGATGATATAAGTACATTCATTTAAAGGGAATGTTGCATTATTAAAATAATTTTGCAAAGCAGTATGCATTGTCTGGTATTTGCATACACATGTGAGCAAATATGCATAGTGCTACTTGTGGTTACCACAAGGCTATGAGATTATAGCTAATTTTTACTTAATTCTTTTTGTGAATCTGAAAATTCTACCTTCATTCCAATGTGCAGGTAGGATTTGCGTAATAAAAAAATGAGATTAAATCATAAAAACTGGCCTCATTTTTGGTGAAAGTCTAGAGTTTTTTACTTATTCTTTGTATCATTTTGGATGTGAACTTTCATCGTTGGGGCCATAATTTCACTAAAAAAGATAGCTTTCAAAACTTTTAGAGCCATGGAAACTATCTTCAAGAAACTTAAGCAACTAAAAGTGATGGAAAACGTCTCCAGTTGAAAAAGAGTGTAGCGAGCATAGGTTCAGGACAATGAGAAACTCATTTTGAAAATCACTGAAAGAGATGATCCCTTGGGTCCCGTGGCAGAGACAGCAGGTCTGATTAGGGTTCTTCTTCCATAATGTAGAGTGTGGCAGGGATGCAGCTGCCAGTCATGGACTCCTTTGCCCAGTTTCTTTTACATCTAGGTGGGGTCATGCAATGTGGGTGAGAGGGATGATCACCACTACCAGGCCTGGCCCATAACCAACACTCTGAGACCCTCTACATTATTCTCCCTATCTGTCAGCTAGATGTTGATGCCAGAGTACTTTTAGAAGCCATGCATTGATGATGGCCAAAATTATCCTCATGCTCTGAATGACAACACGATGTACTTCCAGTTACTACTTATGACTTCTGTTGCATGTGAAATTTAGAAGTTTATCTATTATATCAACTAGACATTTTTTTCACATTCTTTAAAACTACACAGTTCTATTTATTCACACATCGTAGTAAAATTTAAGCAACTAACTGTATTTTCAGGTACACTTTTCCTCAGATGGTGTAATTTACAGAGCAAAAACAAGGAAATTTAATAATTCATTACCTGGACACTATTCAAAATATACACCTATTATGCACTAGAATGATTGTACAGAGCCATCTTAATTTATTATCCTTCGACAGGATATCTCAATACAAGTTTTTAATCTATGTAGTTTAATATTTTGTTTTGTTGTTTCAAGTACAAACTGGGTTGCATTAGTATGCTCCTAAGAAGAAGGGCACCCTTGTTTTAGCTAGGTTCTGGCAAAGTGTGAAGTTCAAGATCTTTCCAGAGGGGAGCATGGAAGCAGAGTAAACCAGAGTTTGTGCCAGTCCTTTTACTTCTTAAGCCCAAGTACCTTGTAAGTGCCCCTCTTTAACCATTTATCCATCTCAAATTTATATTTGTTTTTACCTGGTTTCTACTGCGTACAAATACATAGAGGGTAGGAGAAGGGGGGTGCCATGGAAGAAAGGAAAGCCTATGCTGTTTAGGAAGGCCCTGTCTCCTCGTTTTGGTACTTGTTCTCCTCTAGAATGCCCTCCTTCAAGGCAGAGCGTATGTGTGTAAAAGGCGATTCTGCTCGATCGTCCAAAGTAAGGGAGGTTGTTGGGGCTTCTGGACTCGTTATAGAATGTGCATGTATGCTTTATATCATCCCCTGTATCAGGTCTCAGTGCCAAACAAACTGCTCCCCATCTTTGCCTCCCC
Organism: Mandrillus leucophaeus; assembly: GCF_000951045.1. Classification (NCBI taxonomy): domain Eukaryota; kingdom Metazoa; phylum Chordata; class Mammalia; order Primates; family Cercopithecidae; genus Mandrillus; species Mandrillus leucophaeus. The sequence goes on along the minus strand of NW_012101285.1, from coordinate 344,665 downwards.
AGGTGACAGTCCAGCTGCCTGATTCTTGAAGCCACTTGATTTTGGCAGGAGTGTGTGACTCCCCCTCAACCCACTACCCTTCCAAGAAATAAAAATAACTCTACTGTGCTTGAGCTGTCACCGGTTCACCAGACCCCAGGGAAGCTCCTGTCCGTGATGTCGCATTCATTTCTGAACGCTGGCATTGTACTTTGAAATTCCCAAACAAAATGCACAGAGAAACACTGGGTGAATAACAATGAAACCAGCAGCATTTATTTTTGTGCGTGGCAGTCTCAGTTACATTTTTGTAAAAGACCTTTTTGCCAAAATTAGTTTAGGTTTCAAGGCACGTTTCACCCTCAGTCAAATATAAAGGTCACTCAGTGAACAAAGGGGAGATTGTGTGTTCTTGGTGATCACAGATGAAGCTGGAAAGGCAGCCTCTTTCAAACAAAATGAGGTAGTTAAGTGGAAAATGAAGGCGGTGAATTCTATAGAGCAGCGCTCAACAACAAGGGATGCTGGCATTTTTTTTTTCTTGACATAAACACAATAACACATAGAGAAAAGCCTATCAGAGAGGAGAGTGACCCAGGTGCTGTATAAACAGATTTTCAGACAGGCAGTTGGAGCCCCTTGGTATCTTTAGTTTCTCCCACTCCCTGCTACTTTATCCTTTGTCAGATTCAATGCAGCCTTCAAGGGCACTGGAGGCAGAAGAAAGAGAAAAATGCCAGGGGAAGGGAAAAGGGAGGGGGAGAAAACAGTCTCCTCTCCTAGCCTTTGTTAAAGAATAAAAGCGCACAACGTGTAAAAATCATTTACTCTCTACCCGACAGTGCCAACATGTTTGACACTGGTTTGCTGAGAGCTTATAGAGAAACTCTGTTGACATTTTATTCGCATAAGAGTTTTGAATTATATAAGGCATTTTTGAGATGCGCTGTTGGATATAATCTGAACAGTCAAGCTTGGAGAAAAAAAACCACGTAACACCCAGTAACTCTTAAATGTTTATATAAATCCCAAAGTGGAAAGAAAGGATAAAATGGTAAGAACAAAAATATTTGCTTATTCTTAGACAGCAACCTAATACACCTGTGTCAAAAATAAAAATTATACTTTGAAAAGGATGTGCAAATGCCCAACTTTTTCCCAGAGCTTCTCTCTTATCCTTTAGGTAAGGGAACTTAGGACTTAAATATAATAACCAAACGCAGCAGGATTCAAGAGATTCTGTCCTTCTGCACATGATACATTTTGATACTTCATTTTCTTTTGACAAATGCACATATATTTTTAAGTACATATATTCATTGCAGTGAAATTAGAAAGTACAGATGAAGAAAAAACAAACACGTCTAACCTTACTTTTCAGATAATCATAGTTAAAATTATTCTATATTTTAAATACTTTTTCTATGTGCATACATATGCATAATACATGCATATACATACAATAAAATTAAAATATTCTGTTTATGTTGTTTTGCAATCTGTTCAATAAAATATGTTGTATACTCATTTTTACGTCCTACAGCTACTTCATCATTTTTAATGGTTGCATAGTATTTCATCATATGAATAGACCATAATATGCATGAAATATGTTGTATTGTTGGATGTTTAATTGGTTTCTAAATTTTTTGATGTTGTTAATAATGTTGCAACAAACTCCATTATTTTCTTATGATAAGTCCTAGAAGTGAATTGCTGGGTGTAAACTCATGTCTAATTGCTGGTGACTTGCTTGTTATATTCATAACATTTTAAAATTTATATTTTGTATTTAAAGTTATACCAGATTACATCCCTGTTATTGTTCTCATTCTCTTCTTTTGAAACTCTTAACATATAAACACACAAATACACACATATATTTATTAACATATACGAGGTCAATAGAAGTAATAGCTACATAGCCATATATAGATACATGCACACTAGATATATTTATATGTATATGTGTGTGTAATCTGTGTGTATATATTAACATATATATACATGTATGCGCAGACATATATATTTTTATTCCAGTATGTTTACTTTTATCTCTGTACTTATCTTTGTCTGTCTCTATTTTGAACTTTAATAGAAGAAAAATAATGACCAAACTAAAAGAAAGGTATACTTTGATAAACATTGAATTTAAAGAATATTTTGAAAAATTTTATGAATGCATAAGTGAAAGAAAATAGGTTACCAAAGATCAAAACTGTATCTTTTTTACCCAACAAATTAACAAAAATTATTATTTTTGAAGATGTAAAGAAATAAGTGTGTATATATAGATTGGGTGTGTGTGTGTGTATGTGTGTGTACATATATATGTATATATTCTCTTCTGGATATTTGATAATCTCCCTTATTGGTTTTAATCTCTAAAATATCATAATAACACTTCTTCCAAATTATTGAATATATTTTACTTATCTTGTAATTTGCTAAGTCAATTCCCGTAATATTTAATCTTCTGCTTACCAGCTCTCCTAAAAATTAAATTCTGCATTTGTGTTATTCCTCTTGAAGCAATAATAATCAATATCCAATTTTCCTTGCTCCATGAGTTCTTGCTTTTGTTCTATTAATAGAAAGTTTTTTTGGAATGTGTATAAGAATATGAATTAAACATTTTTCAAAATGTACTTCTGTATCTTGTAGTAGCTGAATTTATTAGAAACTGTTGTCATTATTAAAATTGGTCTTTTTCTTTGGAACTGTTGAATCTTATCATATCCCTAATAATTCTATTTTTTCTTTGCTCATTCTGGCACAGTTAAGTACTTGATTTTCAGTTTGGTTGCATCTATGATTGTATGGTTTGCACTTTGAGTGTTGCAAGTCCAGATGAAGCAGGATAGATGATGTTTAGCTGTAGTTCAGTTATCCTTAGCTAGATCGGATTATCTGAATAGAGGAGAGGAGAGGGTGATTGGACTACAGATGGTGGCTGCCCTGACAAAGAACTTCACCTCTGTGTTCAGTGGTTACATTTCCATGATTGTTGTGGCTGTCTGAGGTAAGTTAGCTACTCGAGTGCTCACAATTTTCTAATTGGAATGAAAATGCTTGCTAGGAGCCAACATCAGCAGTGACTCTACATTTTCTATCTCTGTTTTTTGGGAAAATCATAGCCAGGAGTAAGGTGGATCTTGACCTTATGTTGTTTTGGGTATCTGTAACTAACTCCTTCTAGATGTGCTCATATGATTTAGGGTTTAAAAAATATACATGCTTTTCCTTAAATTTTTTTTTTTTAAAGACAGGGTCTCACTTTGTTGCCCAGACTAGAGTGCCGTGGTACAATCATGGCTCACTGCAACCTTTACTTCCTGGACTCTGGTAATCCTCCCACCTCAGCCTCCAGAGTAGCTGGCACCACAGACACACCCACTACACCCAGATAATTTTTGTATTTTTTGTAGAGACGAGGTTTCACCCATGTTGCCCAAGCTGGTCTCAAACTCCTGGGCTCAAGCGATCCACTCACCTTGGCCTCCCAAGGTGCTGGGATTACAGGCGTGAGTCACTGCACCCAGTCAAGGTATACTTTTACTTTCTGAATAAATGTTAAGTTCATAAAAATTGTAAGACTAGTAATAGGGAGTTCTTACATACTCTCCACATACTTTCCCCTAATGTTAACATTATACCTAACCATGGTACATTAATCACAGTCAAAAAATTGACATTGGTATGATTCAGACTTGGTTTGAATTTCATTGTTATTTCTACTGATGCCCTTTTTCTTTTCCAGGATCCAATTCATAATACCACATTGCATTTAGATACACAGTTAATCCTCGAACAATAGGGGCATTAGGGACGTTGACTCCCAGCTCAGTAAAAAATTTGTGCAAAACTTTTGACTTCTCATAAACTTAACTATTAATAGCCCACTGTTGACTGGAAGCCTTACCAATAACATAAATCATTGATTAACACATATTTTGTATGCTATATGTGTTATATCCTGTATTCTTGTGGTATAGTAAGCTAGAGAAAAGGACATGTCATTAAGAAAATCATAAGGAAGAGAAAAATTACTATTCATTCAACAGAAGTGGATTATTATCAAGATAATTATCTTTATCTTCATTGTCTTCACATTGAGTAGGCAGAAGAAGATGAGAAAGAGGAAGGGTTGGTGTTGCTGTCTCAGGGGTGGCAGAGGCAGACGAAAATGTACATGTAAATGGACCCACACAGTTCAAAGTTACGTTACTCAAGGGTCAACTTTAATTGAGTTTGACCACTTAGAAAAGGCCACCAAACATTTTGTCTTTTCACTACTTTATGGAAAGTCACTTGAGCTTGATTTCCAAGCTGGTATCTTCTTTTGAAGTGAATTGTGGTTTGAATATTTCTTCTCTTCTTTAGTCTTTTTTATGTTTATTTATTTTTATAGAAATTTTCTGAAGTTTCTTGGGAATGTATGGGTCTCTCTCTATTTTCCAAGGATAATACAGATGATTTTCTGTTTCTATTCCTCTTTTTTAAAAATGCCCTTTTTTGGGGACATTAAACTCAGAGGCTTACATAATTATCTTTAGCCAGAGGAACTAAATGTGTCTTTCAAATCCATTTTCACTTGTGACTACCAAATTAGCAATTTTGTAATATATGAAATGCATTATGTATGCTGGAATCTGGAATGGAGTCACTGGATAACTTATTTCTTTTCATATTCAAATGTTCTAAGCTCAAAAGAAAGTTATTTTAACAGAAGAGCCCATACTGCTGCAAAGTCCATTCTGAAGGAGGAATTCTGAGGCTTCAAATCTATGTCCACCTTTATTTGCTCAAATCTTCCAAGGCCCTGTCTCTCAAGACACATAGAATTTTTAATATTTGATCACAATTCATTTCATTTATTACGTTGTAAAGTTCATGGATCCCTTCAAAACCTGACACAAGTGTCTTTCTCCAACATGCATGTGGCTAAGTCATTGTAGTCAATTTCTTATGGTTGCTGTGAGTCATGGAGTTGGAACAGATCTATGTTTCACTTTTGTGTTGCTTTTCATTATGTTTTCAGATGGGTGCCTTAGTGTAGTCACTGATTTCCTCACACACTCTCAGAAGATAAAGTGTCCATCTTTAAATTTGGTATGCTTATTCTATCACATACATCTGAATAGAAACCTAGCAGAAAAACATGCAGGCATGGAACCCTTATGTTTCTTTGAGTTAGTTCCATTTTATGTGAGTTCACTTCCTCTATAACCACTATACTGTGGTTAAGGAGTTAGATTTAAGATTAGCATTGTTCTCATTTTGTGTTTCTTCCTTCTCTCTGGGAATATGCCCTCTGACTTGGCTACAACCTTTCAGACAATTTCTCTTTATATTCAAGTCCATTAAATTATAAATACATTAGATTCCCCAATCTATTGTTGCGTTCAGGAAAGACTAATGTGGTTTTCAATGAGAATTAATGTATAAGTGAATCCTAGGGTATGTCCGGAACAGAGGTGGGCTGTCAGGAGATTACGAATTAATGTTTAATAAACCTTGCAAAGTTTCTCAGGATTCAATTGGTGTTTGTGTTCGTGTAGCATCCGGCAAGCACAGTAGCACAAGCAGTCCCCCCAAATAAAAAAAAAAAAACCCAAACACTCAACCTTTCCCCAAAGAAACATAAAGGTTCCAAAAACACAAGGAACACCGAAAATATCCTGGAGGAAAAGATGAGCTTTGAGGAATTGCCAAAATCCTGCTCTCATTCTTCTTTCAGATAGTTCAAGACTTGTACAAACCAAGCCCTCTCATTGGAATCCTGCAATTGCATCCTACTTTTTTTTTTTTCCTTATCTAACAGGTGGCATCTCTCATCCCTCTGTGATTTGATGTTCTGTTACTGAACATCCCCATTTCACCTCTGGAAATCTTATTACAGGGTTTTTCAACATTCTTCATTTTATTCTTTTAAAGACAAACTGCATTTAGTAGTCCTAGTATATTCCTGAACATAGTAATTTTTTCCCTATGTTTTGGGATTAAGTACTACTTTCTTTTCCCAGGTTTCTGGTCCTTTGAAGAAAAGATTCCTGCAAAGGTTAAAATCTATATCTCAGAAACACACAGACAAATTTTCCTCTGTGGAAGATTTTAGTAAGCAGAATGGGCCATAAAGGGTAACAGCCAGAGATTATGCAAGAGATTCCCTGAAATGGTTCCTCTTTGGAATTAAACAACAGTTCACATCAGATCAATGATAGATGAATTGTTTGTGGACATTGAATGTTCATAGATAAATTTCTAACACAACTTCAGTGTTTTTTGGCAGATTTTGGGAAAGATACCCTTGTCTCAATTTAGCACTCATAAATATTTTGAAAGATAAAATGGTAAATATAAAATATAACTTTGGTACATTAAAGATGATTGCAAATTCTTTGCTACATACGCTTCTATTAAGAAGTGGAATCAACTTGTCTTCCCCTTGAATCTGGGCTAAACTTTGTGATTTGCTTGATTAATAGGACATGATGGAAAGGCTATTCTGGAACTTCTGAGGCTGAGTTCAAGGCTCCAGAATCATGCATGAAAATGCTAGACTGGAAGGGGATCCTCCAGCCCCAGTTGCCTCAATGGATGTCATATGAATTGGACATCATCTACCCAGAAGAGCCACTCCTGAATTCCTTAGCCACAAAACTGTGACCAAAGTAAAATGGTTGTTTCAAGCTGCTACAAGTTTGTGGTGGTTACCTATAGACAATAAATTGAAATTGGAACCAAATAAAATGCAAAAAAAAAAAAAAAGTATGCATAGATATTTAATGCACTGAACCAATCAGAATAAGTTCACAGTTTGTAGAAACTCATTTGTTTTAACGCTATCACTCACATCACTTAGGATCAAAGCACAAAATTTAGTTAAAACCCAGTTTGGAAATCCTTGTCCTTCAGAGAAGATCACAAGTGCAGCTGCAATCTTGACCGGAAATTGTGTGCTGAGCCAGGATATCTATCGGCGAGGTTTACACTCTTGTTACATTTAGATGTCACCCAAAATTGCAGTGGAGAGTTCCTAGTGAAGCATGACATAATCTCAGATATATTGGCCGAGCATAATGAAACACCAGAATTACAACCTGACTATTATTTAGCCTTTCTTTATCACATCCATTGCAGTTTATGTACATGTAGTCATATAGGTTGCATACTATACTGAAATTCCAACCCTCAGATTTTAAGGCACCTGTATGCTTTCCTCTAAGAACATATATTTAGTAATAAAAATTTTTCTACTTTGTAAATGAACATGAACAAAGAAATCCCTTAAAGGAGCATAAAAGAGGAATTAAATATTACACTATTCAAAACTCCAAATTTAATTGCATTATTTCTTCTATTGTTTTGTACTTTTTGCTAAAACATAGAGCAAAGCCAATTTTAAACAGTCACTGAAAATGTATGTAACAATTAGTCTTCAATTTCCAATATGCAGTGCTGCTTTACTGTGCTTTAAATGAGCATAATCCTCCATGTGACTTTTTGAAAGCATTTAACTGCTGCCTTGACTGGCTAGAGAAGAAACACCCACTTACTGAGCAAACAGGTCAAAAAAAGTAGATTTTTTTTTTCTTTTGCTCTACTCTAAGCAAAGAGAAAATACCAGGAAATAGCTAGGTCTCAAACCACCTATTATGCTTTGACAATTTAGTTATGGCTTTGAAAAATTTAGATTCCCAATCCCCCCCACCCAATTTAGATCTCTGCTAGCAGATGTTCCACCATCCTACAGCTCTCATGCATCTCAGCCCTCAAGTTCTTGCAGTTGAAGGATTTATGTCAGTTGGAAATGTTGCTTCTCTTTTGTCATTTGTCGGAAGGCTGTTTATTTCCTGTTGAGTAGGTAAGAAAAAATATCACTTATACAAAAAGATAATTATAGATTATAGACATTTAAACGTCTTCTGATACTGTATTGTTTGGGGGAAAATATGTGTTAGAATTAATAGGAGAACAAGGCACATTCTGAATGATAATCATAGACATGCCTTGGGAAATCACTGCGTGCGTGTGTGTGTGTGTGTTTGTATTTGTGTGTGGGCATATGGATTCATTCCAGTTATCTATTGCTGTGTAACAACCTAGCCTTAAAACTTACTGGAGTAAAAATGTCATTTTATTATGCTCATTAATTTGTGGATCAGAAATTTGGGCAGCTTACAAGAGAGATGGCTTGTCTCTGTTCCAAAATTAGATGAGGGTAGCTGGAGGTAGCTGAGACAGCTCCATGAGGGCCATATAAATGGGTCCAAATTCTCTCCCTCGTAACTGATGCGACTGGAATGTTCAAGGCGGTATCCTCACTCGTGTATCCAACACCCATGCTAGGATAGCTGACATCACTCTATCTCCATATGTCTTCTCCATGTAGCTACCTGGACTTCCTTGCAGTATGACAGCCGTAGAATGGCTGGACCTTTTATTTAACTATTGGCTCTTCTGAGCGCAAGCATCCAGAGAACCCAAACAGGAGCTGCAAGACTTTTAATGACCTTGTCTTGGAAGTCTCAAAACATCACTTTTGCAGCATTCTGTTGATCAACCAAGTAACCAAGGCGAGCCAGAGTTAAGGGGGAGGGGAGAATTTGATTGTGCCTCTATGAGAGAAGTAGCAAACAAGTTGTAGCCATTTTAAATCTGCCATGATGGGTACATTGAAGAGGCAGTTTCAGTTGCATTGGGAAACCAAGCATCACAATGTGGGGTAGCTGTAGAAGAGGGTGCAGTGGGGCTGACCTCTTCTTTCTCTCTTTGGCTGCTAGACCAGAGTTGGAGGCATGCCTCAGACATTGCATCAAGAGGACCTAGAAGTCATCGAACTCCATGGGATTCACTGGTAGAATACCAACTTGAGGAGGCAGAAACAAAAAAACAGAATAAACTCTTGGACAGAATTGGTCCCTCGGGTTCACTAGGGACCAATTGACATAAGCCAATGACATAAGGCTGGGAAACGTTGGAAGAAAAAAGAAAAAAATCACATTTTAGCAGGCTTGAATTCAGAGATGTAAAAAATATTTTAAAAAGACATTTGAAAACATTTGATAAACTAAGTTGGCAAAGTAAGATAGATGGTTGTCATCATCTTCCAAAGTCCTTGTGTCTGTGTCATTTGTTCACATATCTAATTACTAGCCAGAAACCTTTATTTTCCTGAATATTGAACTTCTAATAGCAATTTATATTCAGTCACCAAGTTTTCTTTTTTTAGTGAGATCTTTAGTAAAACATATGGTATTTGAAAAGCACATCGAAAAGGGCACATCTAACACTGCATATGTATATATTAGTGTGTGTATATATTTATGTTTGTATATGTTTGTGTGTGTGCTGTAGGAATGCACATATATTTAAGACATTAATGCCAATACCAGTGTAGATACAGAACAAAAATTTCTGGATTTTTTTTTTTTAATTCTCAGTTTTCTTTAACCTTTTTTCCCCACAGGCAATATATTATTGTAATAATTAAAATAATGTGGATTCCTGGTTAGGACTCCCCAGCTCCCAAACACCAAAGTTTCTTGTGAATACTTCCAGCCATTATTTGTTTAACCCAATCACTGCTTCTAGTATTGAAGGAGACATCTAAATTTGTAAGCAAATAAACCATCGAAGTAACTCCTAAACACATATTTTTGTATTTGGCTGAACACAATCATAAAATTTCATTTGTAGTCTTCTTTTCAAAGGACAGAATCTTCATCCTCGATATTCTAACCCCAATTTAAAAAAGAAAATTAAATTATATGAATATTTAGAGAAAATTTTATACTTGCAGAGTCCCTGATATTAGCAATTCTCTGAAAATTTGGCTTTTACTTTGCCTGCTTTTTACATGGGTAGTATACAATTTTTCATAGTTTTCTTCTTTCCTCAGGTCCAGAGACACCTTCCTTCCTAAGCTGGGTTGGCTAGGGGTAATCCTAAAGCAATCATTAGGAGAGTCAGTGTTCTACAAATAAGTAAGGATATAGAATATTTTTGTTGCTTGATTTTATAAATTTTATGAGTCAAGTTCAAATCTCTAAAGTGGATACATATATCTTTTCTAATATGATGTTGTTCAATTTCACAGTAATTGACAACACCGTTTCTTTGTGGTTAATCCTTTATGTTAAATCACCACCTTCCACAAGGCAATAGGTCTCTATGGCAACCCACAAGCTCCCACTGTGAGAACTGTGTCTCGCCCAGTATGGCCAGAGGATCATTTCGTTCCACTTGGCTTCAGAAAATTTTCTCATACAATTTCCTTGACCCCTTCATCGATGAAGATCCTCCACTCACACCGACCCTCTCACCCGTGGGCCCTTGCTGGGACTTAACACTTTTTTTTTTTTTTTCCTATAAAGAGATAAGGAAAAACATCACTCAGTCTCAGCGCCATTTCAAAGTGTTTTTCTAACTCTATTTTTGTTTCCAGATTTGCATTCTATGTTCTTCTATTATTTATGCTAGGTCAAATGGATTGAATTTAGTTACTTTCTCATAGATTACTCTTTCCAGGGAGGGGTTTTAGGATGCTTCTATCCTTTTCGTGTTGCCTGGTTGTTAATTCTCAGAAGTGACTACTGGACTCAAGTATTTGTATAGTTGGTGATAATTAAGATAGAAAGGTGTATAAATAGAGTCCAGGGCAGAAATCATCTCACCCAGTTCCTAAGTCCACATTTATCATGGTGATGCCCTCAAGACTGCAGCTTCCGTGATGTTTACATAAGACTCCTGTTATTCAATTGCATATTAATGGTTCAGCAAATGTCGTGGATCATTTTAAAATTGCTTGCTACGTAATTTCTTAGTAGAGCATTTCCTTGAATTAAATCTATTGTATCTGGAGCAAAATGTAATTTTTCCTACACCCTATGTTGGGGTTAGCAGTTGCCTGCACAATGCCAATTTCAACATACAAACTCATGCTCTTATAATAATGTTAGTATAGAACTAACAAATTCTATAATGATTTGCCTATTGGCTTAAGGGGTGCCAGAAACTATTTTAAAGTTTGTAGGTTGCCTAAGAATACCCTAAAGATGCTGCATCCTTATGGGAGTGTGGGGATATTTTTAAGGAGTTAATATGCATAAGAGCTAAGAACTCCTGAAACATAATGGGAACTCAAGAGATATTAACTACTACTATTATTATTATTGTTACAGCTATATCAGATTCTCTGATTGGTGCCAAAGGTGGTGGTTAATTTTCGTCATCCTTTCGTGTAGCTATTCATTTTTATTTTTGGTATGCAAATACTGAAACATATTTCTCAACAGGAGCCAAAACCCATCAAGCATACACAGACTTAGACTCAAATTTGCACTCTATTCCTTTGTCAGAACTGGCTGTATGAGAATACATTAAAATCCTGGAGAATAACATAATAGTATGGATAAATCATTAATTATTAAACAATATTTCTGTGTGGAAAGGTACATAGGAAAATGAGAGAAAAAAATTAAATGTCACTTTGTATTCAGTGAGCTTAAGGACTCGCTCCTACTCTGAATTTCCTTATGCATTAGACAGAAAAACAGAGATTAAATATTCACTGAATTGAAGACAAATATTAGAGCTGCCAAATGAAATTTCATGGCATATTTGTGAATACGTTTAAGTTAGTAAGCCTTGATTCAGAAATATTTTGTGGGTATGCTATAAGAAGACTTTGAGGATCAGAAGCTCAAAATTTACTTCAAAAATTTAGGTAACTGAAATTGGACATCTATTAATCCCCTAATAATGTGTCAGACATCATATATATATATGTAGATACATATGATATATACATAATATTTGTTACAGAAAATTACATGTACACAAATAAAGGGCACCATCACCTAATTTCCTTTCTTGAAGGCTTTAAAAAGTTTTATATTTATGAGGCAAAATCCCAGAAATGTTACATAACAAGTCCTGGACAAGCTCTCAGCTGTTTACAGCAGTAAGCACTGCTATAAATGACATCTCTAAAGCAATTCTGAATCCTGTGGCTCAAAGGGCAGAGAGCCCTGGAACATTTTCCAGACTTGAAGCTGGGTATTGCTTCACAAGGTATGCCTTCCTAATGAGAGTGTTCAACCTAAGCTTTTATGAAAATTGTTCCAATTAATAGTCTCATATGATGGATATGGGATTGTAGTTATGAATTTCCATTTCAGTTCACTTTGTGCAAGAGCAATCATCCTTAAAGGCTCATAATTTCTTTTAATTGGATATTTCATTACCAGGCAAGGGTACAGAGAGCAAAACTAATTTTCCTTGCCTTTTATTTAGCCCACTTTATTTGGGAGTAAGCGCTTATGATATAGGCCTAAGAAGCAATCATTATTCCTGCTTCTGAAACTAATTTGCTGAACAATGGATTGCAAATTATTTTATGTTCTATGCCTCAGTTTCTCTTTTTGCAAAATGGATTGTTGACAGTTAAACTTCAAAAATAAAAATGGTACATTAAAGAGAACAAAATCTTCCCCATTTAGGTTCTAAATATATTGCCATTCTCATTAAGAAAACCTATGCACACTTCACTTCCTTTATCTCCCTTTCATGTTCAGGGCTGGCTGCACTTTTCTCAGCAAAGTTTAGGATGGTGGGAAAAGTAGCTGATTAGGATTAGATGATGTTCAAATTAGTACTGGTTCTCTCATTTACTTGGCCACACAATCTTGACACCATCATGGAAGTGTTTTAAGACTTGACTTCCTCATTCGCCCTTGTGCCCTGTTGGCTCTCACCACACATCAGGGAGTTGCTGTTTATTGTCTGCTACACCACCAAAGAAGCATTCCATCCCTAACAATATGTCCTTAAGGAGAAATCAGACCAACTCTGCCATGTGTCACATCAGTGCTTACCTTGGTCATTCACTACCAGGACACAGGTCACTTCAGTCATCCATCATCATTCTGAACCTCATTCTGATGCTGTTCTTTACCTTCCCCCGTCCCTCTACTCTGTACTCCTAAATCTCTCCTCTACTCTCTTTGTGATTTGCAAGATCTCTCATCCTTTAGTTCAGCCATTTTCTACTGCCTATCCATACTCTCCTGAATTCATTTTTCTCCTTGCTCAGATCAAATTCCACTATTAGAATCATTCTCTTGCAACTAATCACAGTTCTATTGTATCCTTTCGCTTCTATTTCTTATTTTTCTTCTTATTTCTTGGGAAAAACTCAAACCTTGAATAAACATTACTTTCTCTATATATTCTTCATGTCAGCACTTGTGCAAATTAAACATTGCTGGGGAAAAATCACATGGTTAAGGCTTCACTCTAATCATCTCAATTCTCAATTTGGGAGTATCTATCTACTAAAACCTCCAAAAGCTCTTTTCTACTCTCACATTCAACTGGAGACCTTGCCTCAAACTTAGTGGAGAAAGTAGAAGTCATAAGAAGCAAACTCTCATATTTTCCCACCAGAAACCCTATAAACCTTCATAAAATTACTTTTTTCTTTTCTTTACCCTCTTATCTTGTTTAAAGTCCATTCTTTCTCTTTTCTCTATGGGATCATTCTAATTTTTTTTTTAACTGCTAAATTCAACAGACATGTTTCTTTCCTCACTTTGCTCCATCTTTTCTAGAATTCACAACAGTTAACCATATTCTCGTCGATTCACTCTCTTCTCTTAGCTTCGGTTACGACTCCGCCTTATGCTTTTCTTTCCATTTCACTGACTATTCTTTCCATGCTCCTTTGTTAGCTCGTCTTTTCCCAATGATCTCCAGATGTGGAAGTGATTTAGAGTTCCATTCTGGTCCCTTTTCTTAAGTGATATTTTCTCACTAGGTGATTTTCCCCTTCCTTGCATTTATCTGTCATATTTGTGTTTATAAATTCAAAATGATCAGCAGAAATTTTAGGTTTACAGAGTCAGCTTTCTGCTTTTTCATCTCAACTTGAATGTCTTAGAGATATCTTTAATATAACAGGAACATTAAACTCTAAAAGTAAATCCATGAAACTAAACCCTTGTCTCTCATCTTCAACAGTGCTATAACTTTGTAATGTATCTTCTTAATAAATGGCAATATCGTTTTCCCTGTTCTCAGATCAAAACCTAGGTACCATATATGTGAATGTAAGCCTTCAGTAAATCCATGTCACTGTCTTGCTGAAGAATTTCCATTGGCTTCCATTGCACTGAGATTCACTTAAACTGTTGAACATGGTCAATTAATGGATCAACACTATTTAGCTCTCCCACTGAATGTCACACCATTGTCTTCCCAGATCCAGTAATGCTCTAGGAATGCTGATCTGTGTTTACTTCCTAGATCATGCTAAATTATTTCCTACCTCAGAACCCTGTCATGTTCTGTTGGCTTGGAATTTCTTCTGTCACTTATTTCGTAATTGTTTTTCCTTTTCCTTTGGATTTCAGCTTAAGCAAATCTCCTCAGAAGGGTGTTTCTAGCTGCCATATCTGAAATAAAATGTACTTTCATCCCAATTCCATTATTCTCTGTCTCAGCAATTTATTTTTCCTCATGGAAAAATGATAACTTTTTTTTTTTTTAAAATTTTGAGATTGAGTTTTACTCTTGTTGCTCAGGTTGGAGTGCAGTGGTGCAATCTCAGCTCACTGCAACTTCCGCCTCCCAGGTTCCAGTGATTCTCCTGTCTCAGCCAACCAGGTAGCTGGGATTATAGGTGCATGCCACCACGCTTGGCCAATTTTTATATTTTTAGTAGAGATGGGGTTTCATCATATTGGGCAGCCTGGTCTCAAACTCCTGGCCTCAGGTGATCCACCCGCCTTGGCCTCCCAGAGTGCTGGGATTACAGGCATGAGCCACTGCGCCTGGCCAAAACGATTGTGCTATAGTGATTTATTGACCCTTTAACCTATCTTGCATATCATTTCCCCTCTAGTATCTAAGCTTCCTGTGGCAGAAACATGTTTGTCTTGTTACTGTTTCTTCTTTGCTGCCTGGCTCATTTCTGGGCATATATTAGTCACTCTATAAATATTCATTAATGAATGAATTAAACAATAAATGAGGAAAGAGGCCTATATAAGGTGAACGTGAGGGTCAAATAAAATTATATAGGCCAATCACCTTGGAAAATATTAAGGTGTTAAAGCAAGGCATTTTTATTCCATTTTGTTCTTTAGTGTGTGATAAACCTGACTATTTCCATCCTCCTATCTTCCACGCCACCTTTCTGCCCTCATTCATAAATCTTCTTTCTATCTCATGCAGGAAGCCTGCACAGACCAGGTGGGTTGGGAGAAAATTCTCACCTCCCTCACATATTTATGCCTAGCAACTGTCTTTCCCATATGTCCAATTATGTCTACATGATAAGAAAAGTAAAAATTATGTGAAAAAAACCCCCAAAACCTTAATTAACTCTAAAGGATAAATGTTGATTTTTTTCCTTTGTGTATATATGTCAGTGGAAGTGTGCTATACACGAGGTTGCAACATGGGGTTGGGTTAGTGTTGAGCTGGATGACCTTAAAGACTCCATTCACTCTGTGATCTTTGTTCTTTTAGGATTATGTAGGTTGCAGGCTTAGACAGAAGACAGGCTTAAATGTTCAATAAGGGAAGCCTTTTCTTCCTTGTTTAATAGGTTAACTTAAACCAGAATATCCTGCTTGTGATGTCCTTCAGTTTACGTGTTGGTTAAAATCATGTCATCGTTTTTCCCCTTCATGTGGATAATTTTTTTTTTACCATTAGCATATCACACACAAGGTACCCTGTAAACCAGATCTTAACTATTCAGCTTTTCATTTTTTTTTTAAACCTCTGTCCCGTCTTTTCCAAACTGCTCTGAAGACATTGCAAAATTTTTGGTTTACTGACTATTAACCTCATGTTCTCTCATTTCTCTATCACTTTGTTCATTTCATGACTTTTTTTCTGAAAGCTGTTAACCCTTTGGTTTTTTTACTCTAGAAAACATCCATCCATTTTTCAAAAATCAGCACAAACTTGACCTCCTCTATGAATATTTAACCTCTCTAGAAAGAGTTAGGCATCTCTCTCTTGAGGTGTCATGTCTTCAGGATATTTTTTAGGAATGTCCATACCCATACTTATATTTATATTTGTCACTCACATCCTATTCTGTGTGAATTATACTCTCTGAAGTATACAGTGCACAGTCTTGTTGGCAAAATGTGGTGGCTGTATCAATTTTTATGTTTCTAAACATATTACATCTCTAACCTTACATCACAGCCTTTAATCTTAAATACGATTTTGAACTTTTCAGTGCATACTTAATTACATTTTGGTTTGATTACACCCTCCTTCTGTACATACTACTTTCCTTATCATTGTAAGGAGCTCTACCATTTCCCTTGCCGCCATTTAAGTGTGGTGGAATTTTTAAAGCAATATACCTGTTATTTACTCATTTCTGTTTCTATCTCCCAGTTGGTTATAAATTTGAGAGTAGAAGACAACTGCTACTTATATGCCTTTTTCAAATCTCAGGACTAATCTATAAAGCTCAGTTTTGCTTTGAGACACAGAAATTATTGTATTTTATTTCTTATAATTTCAACTTCATTTTAGATTTAGTCAGAATAGTAGCCATTCTGACTGGTGTGAGATAATATCTCATTGTGGTTTTGATTTGCATTTTTCTGATGATTAATGATGACCTTTTTTCATGTTTGTTTTTCATGTTTGTTTCTCATGTTTGTTGGCTGCTTGTATGTCTTCTTTTGAGAAGTGTCTGTTCATGTCTTAATTCATTTTTTAATAAGGTTATTTGTTTTAGTTTGGGTTCTTTATAGATCTTGGATATTAGTCTATTGTCAGATGCATAGGTTATGAATATTTTCTCTTATTCTGTAAGTTGTTGATAGTTTCTTTTGCTGTGCAGAAGCTGTTTCACTTAATTAGGTTGCGCTTGCCAATTTTTGTTTTTGTTGCAATTGGTTTTGAGGACTTAAGTCATAAATTCTTTTCCAAGGCCAATGTCCAGAATGGTGTTTCCTAGGTTTTCTTCTAGGATTCTTAAAGTTTGAGGTCTTACATTTAATCTTTAATCCATCTTGAATTAATTTTTGTGTATGGTGAAAGGTAGGAGTCCACTTTCATATTTCTGCATATAGCTAGACAGCTATCCCAGCACCACTTATTGAATAGGAAGTCTTGTCCCCATTGCTTATTTTTGTTGACTTTGTCAAAGATCAGATGGTTGTAGAAATGCAGTTTATTTCTTGGTTCTCTAACCTGTTCCCTTAATCTGTGTATCTGTTGTTGTATCAGTACCATGCTGTTTTGGTTACAGTAGCTTTATGCTATTGTGTTAAGTGGGTAATATATGCCTCTGGCTTTGTTCTTTTTTGCTTAGGATTGCTTTGGCAATTTGGGCTCATTTTTGGTTCCATAGGAATTTTATAATAGTTTTTTCTAATTCTGTGAACAATGATGCTGGTAGTTTGATAGGAATAGTGTTGAATCTGTAGATGACTTTGGGCAGTATGGCCTTTTTAATAATGTTGATTCTTCCAATCCATGAGCATGGAATATTTTTCCATTTGTTTATGTCATCTATGATTTTTTTCAGTGTTGTTTTGTAGTTTTCCTTGTAGGGGCCTTTTAACTCCTTGGTTAGATATATTCCCAGGTATTATTATTATTTTTGGTGTGGCTACTGTAAATGGGATTATATCCTTGATTTGGCCTTTAGCTTAAATGTTATTGGTGTATAGAAATGCTACTGAGTTTTGTACATTGATTTTGTATACTGAAACTTTACTGAAATCATTTATCACTTCCAGGAGCCTTTGAAGAAGTCTTTAGGATTTTCTTTGTATAGAATCATATCATCAGTGAAGAGATATTGACAAGCATTGCCTTAATGGTCAAAGACTCAAGAATAAAATTCAGGGCAGCCAGAGTTAAAATGTGGCAATTTTGCTAATAAAAATGTTTTATTTTTGCCTGTTATAAAGTCTCAAATCATTTTAGTTCAGGTTAGTCTGCAGTGGTCCAATTCTATTGCTTTTTCTCACTGAAATGTCATCTATAATTTAAAGGAATAAGCAAAGAATTAAAATAGAGTAAAGTAAGTCTAAATCTTGTGATCAAGATTTGAGGAGCATTTGTAGTTTATTAAAAATTATGTCACTTCTATTTAAAATCAACAGGGTTCCTCTATAAATTCAGAAATCAATACTTTCTTGTTTTTGCTTATTTGAAAACCCTATTTAATGATAATTGCTCTTCTGTTGGTTTTGGTTATTTAAAAGCTAAAAAGAAAAAATACTTCCCTTAAGAAATTTGTCTGCATTTAGCACTGTTGATTGACTAGAGGGTAATGTTCATGAAGCCAAAATCACAGCTTTG
>NW_012101285.1:322841-325727 GCF_000951045.1 Mandrillus leucophaeus | reverse complement strand
GGCCTCCCAAAGTGCTGGGATTACAGTCTTGATTCCAGTTTCAACTCATGTAACTGTTTTTGTCTTCATTGGATATCTCTTTAGAGTTTCATATTTATAATGACCAACAAACAAAACAAATGAAACCGTCAAATTAAAAATAAAAACCTTCCTGCTTTCACTTCCTACCCAACTTGTTTTTTCCTCAAGGCTTCTCCATTTCAGTGAAGGACATTAGCATCTACCCATTTGTTCAAGCTCTAAACCTAGGAGTCATTTTCAGTTTCTCTCTACTCTCCTCCCTCAATCTATCTGATATGCTTTAGTTCTGTGTCACCCCAAATTCATCTCGAATTGCTACATGTCAAGGGAGGCACCTGGTGGGAAGTGACTGGATCATGGGAGTGTATTTCCCTTTTGCTGTTCTCATGACAGTGAGTGAGTTCTCACAAGATCTGGTTGTTTGATAAATGTCTGGTGCTTCCCCCCTTCTCTCTCTCTCTCTCCTGCCGCCATGTAAGACATGCCTTGTCTTCCACCATGATTTCCACCATGATTGTAAGTTTTCTGAGGCATCCCTAGTCATGTGGAACTGTGAGTCAGTTAAACACCTTTTGCTTATAAATTACCCAGCCTCAGGTAGTATCTTTATAATACTGTGAAAACAGAGTAATACAGAGAATTGGTATTGGAATAGTGGGGCACTGCTATAAAAGATACCTAAAAATGTGGACGCAGCTTTGGAACTGGGTAACAGGCAGAGGTTAAAACAGTTTGGAGGGCTTAGAAGACGACAGGAAGACGTGGAAAAGTTTGGAGCTTCCTAGAGACTTGTTGAATGGTTTTGACAAAAATCCTGATTCATATTGGCAATGAAGTCCAGGCTGAGGTGGTCTCAGATGAAGATGAGAAACTTATTGAAAATTGGAGCAATGATGACTTTTGTTATGCTTTAGCAAATAAACTGGCAGCATTTTGCACCTGCACTAGAAACCTGTGGAACGTTAAACTTGAGAGAGATAATTTAGGGTATCTGGTGGAAGAAATTTGTAAGCAGGAAAATATTTGAGAGATGACCTTGCTTTTCCTGAAAGTGTTCAGTTATATGCATTCACAAATACATGGTTTGAAATTGGAACTTATGTATACAAGAGAAGTAGAGCATAAAGGTTTGGAAAATTTGCAGTCTGACCATGTGGTAATACAGAAAAAACCTATTTTCTGGGGAGGAATTCAAGCCAGCTGCAGAAATATGCATAAGAGATGCTGAATGTTAATAGCCAAGATAATGGGGAAAATGTCTCCAGGGCATGTCATGTCAGAGACCTGCATGGCAGCCCCTCCCATCGCAGGCCTGGAGGCTTAAAAGAGAAGAATGGCTTTGGGGGCAAGGTCCTGGGCTCTGCTGCTCTGTGCAGCCTCATGACTTGATGCCCTGTGTTCCAGCTGCTCTAGTTCCTGCTGTGGCTAAAAGGGGACAACTTGGAACTTGGGCCATTGCTTCAGAGTATGCAAGTCTCAAGCTTTGGCAGCTTCCACATGGTGTTGGGCCTGCAGGTGTGCAGAAGGCAAGAATTGAGGTTTGGAAACCACTGCCTAAATTTCAGAGGATGTATAAAAATGCCTGGATGTCCAGGCAGAAGTCTGCTGCAGGGGCAGAGCCCTCATGATGAACCTCTGTTAGGGCAATGTGGAAGGGAAATGTTAGACTGGAGCCCCCACACAGAATCCACACTTTGGCACTGCCTAGTGGAGCTGTGTGAAGTGGACCACCATCCTTCAGACCCCAGATCCACTGACAGCTTGCACTGTGTGCCCGGAAAGGTTGCAGCACCCAATGCCAGCCCATGAAAGCAGCTGTGGGGCTATAGTGGTGAAGTTGCCCAGGGCCTTGGGAGTCCACCTCTTCCATTAGCATGGCCTGGATGTGAGACATGGAATTAAAGAAGTTATTGGAGCTTTAAGATTTAATGACTGCCTGGCTGGGGTTTCAGATATTCATGGGGTCTTTGGCCCCTTTGTTTTGGTCAATTTCTCCCTGTTGTAACAGGAACTTTTTACACAATGCCTGTGCCCCCTTTGTATCTTGGAAGTAGCTAACTTGTTTTTTATTTTACGTGCTCATAGGCTGAAGGGACTTGCCTTGTCTCAGATGACACTTTGGATGTTGACTTTTGGGTTAACATCCCAAAAGTCATCATTTTTGGGTTGATATTTGGGTTATCATTAATGCTGGAATGAGTTAAGACTTTGGGGGACTATTGGGAAGGCATGATTGGTTTTGAAATGTGAAAAGGACTTGAGATTTTGGGGGGCCAGGGGCAGAATGATATGGTGTGACTCTGTGTTCCCACTCAAGTCTCATCTCAAATTGTAATTCCCTCATGTTGAGGGAGGAACTTGGTGAGAGGTGACTGGATCATAGGGTCAGAGTCCCCCTTGCTGTTCTCATGATAGTTAGTGAGTTCTGACAAGATCTGGTTGCTTGATTAGTGTCTGACACTTCCCCCTACTCTCTCTCTCTCTCTCTCTCCTGTTGCCCTGTAAGATGTGCGTTGCCTCCCCTTCACCTTCATTATGATTGTAAGTTTTCTGAGGCCTCCCCAGCCATGCAGAAATGTGAATCAATTAAACCTATTAAACCTCTTTTGTTTATAAATTACCCAGTCTCAGGTAGTATCTTTATAGCAGTGTGAAGATGAATGAATACAGGTAGTTCTGTTTTCTATCCCCATAATTACACTGACTTGCCTCTGAATCTCCATTGCTATCACCTAGCCCAAGCCACCTAAATTATTGCTGTAGACCCCCAACTGGCCACCTGCTCTCACATTTGTCTCTATTCAATCTGTTTTCTACAGAGAAGTCAAGGAATTAAAAAGTAATAATGCAACTTTGTAGTATAAA
>NW_012101285.1:315655-322791 GCF_000951045.1 Mandrillus leucophaeus | reverse complement strand
ATGCATAAGAGATGCTGAATGTTAATAGCCAAGATAATGGGGAAAATGTCTCCAGGGCATGTCATGTCAGAGACCTGCATGGCAGCCCCTCCCATCGCAGGCCTGGAGGCTTAAAAGAGAAGAATGGTTTTGGGGGCAAGGTCCTGGGCTCTGCTGCTCTGTGCAGCCTCATGACTTGATGCCCTGTGTTCCAGCTGCTCTAGTTCCTGCTGTGGCTAAAAGGGGACAACTTGGAACTTGGGCCATTGCTTCAGAGTATGCAAGTCTCAAGCTTTGGCAGCTTCCACATGGTGTTGGGCCTGCAGGTGTGCAGAAGGCAAGAATTGAGGTTTGGAAACCACTGCCTAAATTTCAGAGGATGTATAAAAATGCCTGGATGTCCAGGCAGAAGTCTGCTGCAGGGGCAGAGCCCTCATGATGAACCTCTGTTAGGGCAATGTGGAAGGGAAATGTTAGACTGGAGCCCCCACACAGAATCCACACTTTGGCACTGCCTAGTGGAGCTGTGTGAAGTGGACCACCATCCTTCAGACCCCAGATCCACTGACAGCTTGCACTGTGTGCCCGGAAAGGTTGCAGCACCCAATGCCAGCCCATGAAAGCAGCTGTGGGGCTATAGTGGTGAAGTTGCCCAGGGCCTTGGGAGTCCACCTCTTCCATTAGCATGGCCTGGATGTGAGACATGGAATTAAAGAAGTTATTGGAGCTTTAAGATTTAATGACTGCCTGGCTGGGGTTTCAGATATTCATGGGGTCTTTGGCCCCTTTGTTTTGGTCAATTTCTCCCTGTTGTAACAGGAACTTTTTACACAATGCCTGTGCCCCCTTTGTATCTTGGAAGTAGCTAACTTGTTTTTTATTTTACGTGCTCATAGGCTGAAGGGACTTGCCTTGTCTCAGATGACACTTTGGATGTTGACTTTTGGGTTAACATCCCAAAAGTCATCATTTTTGGGTTGATATTTGGGTTATCATTAATGCTGGAATGAGTTAAGACTTTGGGGGACTATTGGGAAGGCATGATTGGTTTTGAAATGTGAAAAGGACTTGAGATTTTGGGGGGCCAGGGGCAGAATGATATGGTGTGACTCTGTGTTCCCACTCAAGTCTCATCTCAAATTGTAATTCCCTCATGTTGAGGGAGGAACTTGGTGAGAGGTGACTGGATCATAGGGTCAGAGTCCCCCTTGCTGTTCTCATGATAGTTAGTGAGTTCTGACAAGATCTGGTTGCTTGATTAGTGTCTGACACTTCCCCCTACTCTCTCTCTCTCTCTCTCTCCTGTTGCCCTGTAAGATGTGCGTTGCCTCCCCTTCACCTTCATTATGATTGTAAGTTTTCTGAGGCCTCCCCAGCCATGCAGAAATGTGAATCAATTAAACCTATTAAACCTCTTTTGTTTATAAATTACCCAGTCTCAGGTAGTATCTTTATAGCAGTGTGAAGATGAATGAATACAGGTAGTTCTGTTTTCTATCCCCATAATTACACTGACTTGCCTCTGAATCTCCATTGCTATCACCTAGCCCAAGCCACCTAAATTATTGCTGTAGACCCCCAACTGGCCACCTGCTCTCACATTTGTCTCTATTCAATCTGTTTTCTACAGAGAAGTCAAGGAATTAAAAAGTAATAATGCAACTTTGTAGTATAAAGCTTTCTTCTTCCTCCTCCTCTCCTTCTCCTTCTCCTCCTTCTCCTTCTTCCTCTCCTTCTCCTCCTCCTCTTCCTCCTCCTCCTCCTCATCCTTCTCTTCCTCCTCCTTCTCCTCCTTCTCCTTCTCCTTCTTCCTCTTCTTTTTGAGACAGGGTCTTGCTCTGTCACTCAGGCTGCAGTGCAACAATCATAGCTCACTGCAGTCTCAAACTCATGGGCTCAAGTAATCCTCCCACTTTCAGCCTTCTGAGTAACTAGGATTACAGATGTTCACCACAACACATGACTCATTTTAAAAATTATGGTAGAAATGGAGGTCTTGCTGTGTTGCTTAGGTTGATTTCAAAAACCTGGCATCAAGATATCCTTCTGCCTCAGTCTCCCAAAGTGCTGGTTTGAGCCACACACACCCAGTCGTAGATAGCTCTTTGGTGACTTCTCTTTGCACTTAGGATACAATCCAAACTCTAATGATTGTCTGCAAAACCCTAACTGTCTGGTCTCTGCCTACTTTTGTGACTCAGCTTACGGCTCTCTCTCCCTTGCTCAGTGCTTTCTATATGCACCAGCCATGTTTCTGTTTCTCACACCCACCAGCTCTTTTCCATCACAGGCCTTGTATCTGCTGTTTCTTTTGCTTTAATTTCACTGTCCCCAGATTTGATTTCCCCATTCCAGGTTTCTCATCATTTAGGATTAAGTTCAATGTCACCTCCTAAGTGAGATATTCCTCTGAAGGCCAGATCTATATTAGCTATCATATTTCTCAGTCAACTCTCTATTATGTCACTCTATTTTATGGTCATCATTAGAACATATTCTTATCTGAGATTATTTTGTTTATTTATTTGTTTACTCATTTATTTTCTGACCCCTTCAATGAGACAGTAAGCCTCATGAGAGCAAAGACTTTATGTGACTTATTAATATTCACATTTCTGCTGTATATCGAGAATTCAGAGTAATAGTCAAAATCGAATGGACCATTAGTGAATATTTGATGAATAAATGAATATTGATATGCTGCAGGAAAAAAATAGATCATCAATGACTGGTACATTGCTTTATTAATAGTTCCCTTTACATCTTCGACTATTAAGATTTTGAGGCTCCAGAACTGAGTCCTTTGAGTAAGGACGATGAGAAAAATTAATATTTTTTGAGAAGATAGATGGTCCAAAATAAGCTAAGCATAGTTTCTTATAACTTCTATGAGAAATGTCAGCTGAAATAAATATAATTGGAATAATAAGTAATAATAAATATTGTCATAAAATTGTAAGAGACATGCAGAAAGTATAAGAACAGGAAAAATATAAAAAAGCTTAACAATAGATGTGAGGTTAAGTGAGACTTAAATAGAAAAAGAATTAGTTATTAGAAGATTGTGTGTATGTGTCAGTTTTGAATGGTGGAGAAAAGAGTTTATGGCTATGCCTCTTTGCAGAGGAATAGGAGCAGCAGACAACAGTATCACTGCTTCTGAGAAACCAATGCCTTGGTGATGTTTATTTTCTCTAACTTCTTTTGGAATATTTGACTAAAATATGTGCTTTCTTATTCTAATTGTCTGTTCTGTGGTTTGTAACTCCAAGAGCACCCCAAATGCAAAAACCACACCTTATGCTTGCCTTTGCATCCATTTATCAGCACGTTCAATGCTAGGCATGTGAGAGGTGCCATCTTTCTCATGAGGAAGCACTCAAATGTCCTGTGGTGGTGAAAGTACAGGCATGGTATCATGACATCTGTGTTCTGCTACTCTTGCTTCTGCAGCACTCAGCATTGTAACCCCTCCAAGTTTTTCTTTTTGCACCAGTTTTTATACACAAGTTTGAACTATTTAGTAGCTACAGAATCTTTTTTACCTTCAATGAAATTGTAAGGATAAACTTGAATCTAAAACAGAAAGTGGCTTAGCTTGGCTGCAGAACCTCTTAATATCCCAAGTAACACTCTCCAATGGCAGGTCTTCAAATTTCTCCAAAGTCTTACAGTAAGAATTCTGTATGTAGCAGGCTTTCAAGTGGAACTTTTCCTATTTGACGATTGCAGCTAAGGCATTGTTCAGTAAGGGATTAACCTTGCCCAACAAAAGGTTTGGCCATTGCCTCCAGCTCCTTAGAGGTAAACTCTAAGCTCTTGGGATATCCTGCCTGGTAAGAGTGTCTTGATTTACAGGGCCATTTGTCATGCCAGATAGTCTATGCTAGCAATGTGATTTATGCTGGGAATGAGGATACCAGGTTTACCTCTGCAAGGGCTGGAGACTCAGGTCAGCTGTGCCTGCTTGACCAATGCCCAATAAAAACTTTGGACTTCAAGGCTTTGGTAAACTTCCTTGGTTGACAGGGTTGACAGTAATCTGTGTATATTGCCACACATCATTGCTGGGAGAAGTAAGCACTGTCAGCACAGCTCAGTAGAAGAGAACGACTGAAAGCTTGTGCCTAGAACTCTCCTGGACCCTGCTCTCTAGGCCTTTTCCTGTTTCTAATGTCACTCAGTATCTTTTTGCTGTAATAAACCAAAACCATGAGTACAACAGCTTTGCTGAGTTCTGTGAGTCCTGCTAGTGAATTACTGAGTCTGAGGGTGGTCTTGGGGACCTCCTGTACTGTAGGCACAAAGCCCCAAACAAAAGGCACTAATACTGCCCTGCCAATCTGCCAGATACTTCCTTTGTAGGACTTACTGAGAGGTGAGGAGTGTGTCCAGTACCATTAACCACCACCCTGCCACTCCTCCCCAGGCCACACAGGGAGAAGGCTGAGAGTTGGGGGGTGTGAGGTTGTGTAGAAGTGAGGAGGCATTGCCCGTATATGGACTACAGTCCTGTAGTGAAAGACCTCTCTCTTCTCTAAAGCAAATGAAGGGGTTTCCAAGAGAATTATGCATGAATGTTTAGGGTGCTGCCAGATACAGAGATTGGCAACAACCTCTAACCAATTGCTTCTGCATAAATGGTCTACACCTACTCAGTGCTGCCTCAGCAACAGTTAGGTGGTGAGGAGGGTGAGAAGACTCTTTATAGAGCCTGACATGAGCATCCTTAAAGTTTGGTGGTAAACATGAGCATAGAGATGGATGCTGATATCTACTTCTTACCTAAATGGCTCTGAAGGAACCTGTACTGAATAGCTCATAGGGAAGGGTTTAACAAGCTGGTGGCGTACTGTGCCCAGTCCCTGTGACTCTCAAAGGATGGAGCAGAGGACTCTAGTGTTTCCAGAGAGCCCACATGAAGGAGTAAGGAGGTTACAGAAGGGCCCTGGGCCATAGGACAGTCTGGATGGATGCTCAGGAAAGCAGTGGTTTCCTCAAACCCTGAGATTTATGGGTACATGCTTTTGGCAGGGCTGACAGAAGATGTAGTGTCTCTTCTCTGAAAATATCCTCAAAGAAAGGGGAAGCTGGAGTGATACTGAACATTACCCTAAGAAAACATTTGCATCCATATGGAGCCCACCACCTTGGGCCCCCGGCAGGAGATGGAAATCGATTTAACCAGCGGAAAGCCAGCACCATCCTGCACCATCATATGGCCAATTATACAAGCCCACCCTGTTTATCTTATTTTCTCTCAGTGCCCGTTTCTAATAACAGTGGGAAATAGCTTACGTGATGAAGTGGAGGTTCACTGTGGGCAGTCGCGTCCTCTTTCCCACCTCATATGCCTACTTTGCACTGAGGGTTAAGAAGGACCTTGGAACAAAGAGGGGACCAAAGTTTTCAGCTGAACCAAACAAATTCAGTAACTGCATATAATTGGAAATATATGAAATCCAAGCTGTCATTTAAGAAACAGAGAGATAAACCAGCATAAAATTAATGAATATTGTGACAAAATTTATATTTATGTTCTCCAAGGTGGAGACTTCTAAATAAATCCAGAATATTTGGCCTCTCTTCTTCCTTTTATCACTTTTCTTCTTTCTCCTTGCCTTTCTTCCTATCCTTCTCTTTTATTATTTATGCTGTCTGTCTATCCATCTACCGTCCATATATCAATCATCTGTCTCCCAGATCCCTGCTTCTAAAGGTGAGATGTGGCAAAACACATCATACAAGAATTTACATCGGCTAGTGATTGAATGAATGAACTGTGTCATTATTTTTGTAGATATTAGGTCAGTACAAAAGTAACAATGGCTTTGCCATTGAAAGTAATACATTTTTTTCTTTTTAAGAAAGTTTTTTTTATTTCCATAGGTTTTTGGGAAACAGGCAATATTCAGTTACATGAGTAAGTTCTTTTTTCTTTTTTTTTTTCGAGATAGAGTTTTGCTCTTATTGCCCAAGCTGGAGTGCAATAGCGTGATCTCAGTTCACTGCAACCTCCACCTTCCGGGTTCAAGTGATTCTCCTACCTCAGCCTCCCGAGTAGCTGGGATTACAGGCATGCACCACCATACCTGGCTAATTTATTGTTTTTTTAGTAGAGATAGGGTTTCTCCATATTAGTTAGGCTGATCTTGAACTCCCAACCTCAGGTGATCCGCCTGCCTCGGCCTCCCAAAGTTCTGGGATTGCTTGTGTGAGCCACCACACCTGGCCATGAGTAAGTTCTTTAGTGGTGATTTGTGAGATTTTAGTGCACCTATCACCTGAGCAGTGTACACTGAACCAAATTTGTAGTATCTTATTCCTTACCCGTTTTCCTCCCTTTCCCCCTGAGTCCTTAAAGTTCATTGTGTCATTCTTATGCCTTTGCATCCTCATAGCTTAGCTCCGACTTATGAACGAGAACATACGATGTTTGGTTTTCCATTCCTGAGTTACTTCACTTTGAATAATAGTCTCCAATCCCATCCAGGTTGCTGCGAATGCCATTGGATTCCATGACCAAGAACCCAAAAGCAAATGCAATAAAAACAAAGGCAAATGGTAGGACTTAATTAAACTAAAGAACTTTTGCATGGCAAAAGGACAGTCAGCAGAGTAAACAGACAATCCAGGAGTGGGAGAAAATCTTCACAATCTATACATCTGATTAAGGACTAATATCCATAATCTAGAATGAACTCAAACAAATTAGCAAGAAAAAAATGAACAGTCCCATCAAAAAGTGGGCTAAGAACACGAATGCACAAAAGTAATATTTCTTGATGGGCAAAAGTACAAATGACTATACACTATTCTCATTACATTACTTTGTAAAAGGCATACTTAATGTTCAAGGGCACAGATGATTCTTTGGATGGCTTAGTCTCAAATATCCTGTTGTTAAGGTTGCAGAATAGATCTGACATCAGGATGGATATTTTCAGTATTTCTTCAGTAATGATATTCAGCGTGAAAGTTTAGCAAGTGTATACTCTCAATGAGATAGCCCAGACAGGTGGCTAGGACCATGGGTAAAGAACTTTCTGTTTCGGTAAAAATGGCATTTCAGAGGTCGTTTGTAATGCCATGATCCACATGGAATCAAGTTCTGGAAAGATTATACATACCTTAGGAGGTACTCTTCCATATACCTT